>NC_090886.1:50146929-50174429 GCF_036669925.1 Montipora capricornis
GATCGGTACCGGAGGTGACGCAGGGAGCCCAGGTGGCGACAAATGGCTGTGAAGGAGAGATGTTCGAGTTTGTGCGGTTCTGTCAGATGATACTCGAAGCAAATCACACACTTGTTCTCGTCTTCGAATTGTTTCTGTATCTGCTCTTGCCGGTGTCGCTGCTCGGCTTTCTTCCACTCGAGTTCCTGTTTCTTCCTCAGGATCTCCTCTCTGTTCTCCAGGTAGAACGCGTAGATGCGCGTCAGTCTTTCTCTGGCCCTTCTGGCTTGCGAGCGCGTGACAGGTGGCATATTGGCGAAGCATGGAGAACAGAATGAAGGTGTTTATGATCGCGCGCTCTTATAAGAGTCCCTGATAGGGTCATGTGATAGGTCAGGTGACTTAGAGGGGGGATGGGGGGGTACCCCCCCAGGAAAGGTCTCTTCTTGAAAACGAGGTTTTAAAGAGGTCTATAAGAGTCGAAGCGTTGCAAGGATCGTCATTCTTTGAAAAGGTCTATGGGAGGTTGTTTATCCATCGCAGAAGTAACAAGAGATATATGACGAGCACAGAGGCAAGAAAGAAATGATCGATTGATGAACTCCGTGATGAATGTCGTGATCGGTCGGGGTAATGGAAACACCCTTGGATTTGCTGGGCCTGTATTTACTATCTCGACTCGTCGGAATGAACCAGAGCAGAAAAAAGAAAAAAAGGATGACGAGGAAATGGAAGCCATGCGACGTTGGGCGGAGAGGGTCAAACCGACCGGACAATTCCTCGATGTAGAGGACACCCAAGAATGGCCATGTGTGATCTGCGGGGAAGATGATACTGAACTGGAGGTCGACAACAAAGTGGAGGAGTTTATCCGGAGATTAAACAAGGAATTACCCCAAGGCATCGAAGGCTGTGGTATCAAACCAGATCTCTCGGTGGAGATGGGATGTTGCCACCAAACGATGCACGTGGGCTGTTTGTTGACGTGGTGGCTGACTCGAAGTCATTGGACATGTCCGCATTGTCGGGATGTTTACCTGGAGGGTAACAAGAAGCAAAACTACCCTTCATACGATGAGCGTCAGGACACCATCGTCCAGCAAGTCTACGACGCAGTGACCCGGACCATCTGGGATATGATCCCAGATACGGATCCCACGGACGACGAGTTTGAGGACGACAGGTTTGAGTTTACGGATCTGTCAGATGACGACTTGACGACCTTGGAGGGACTTTTGGGACGTTGACATTTTGTTTGTTAGTGATGTGGAACATTTGATGGAGATGGAACTTGTTTATCGCAGTGAACGTTTTATTCGTTTTATTCGTTTTATTCGTTGGTCTCGTTTTCCTCACCGTCCAGTCACGGAATGGTTGCATGCCAGAAATGTATTATTATCGCAAATACCTTAGTGAATCCTTACGTGAAGTTAAGAGGACACCAAATGTGAATAAAAACATGTTTTATTTCATTGGCGGTTACATTTGTGTTCTTTAAGAAAATAAGTTGACTTGGGTAGAGGGAACGTCTTCCAATGGGCGGGACGTAACGGGGTCCTGGGTGTCTGACTGGCTAGCATTCTTTGAGTGCGTTCGTGATTGATGTAACGCGTGTCGTAAGACAAGAGTCGCTGAGACCGCATCCATTGGACGAAATGGTAGCATTCGACTTGAGGGCAATGCAGCTGTAAGGGATGCTGATGTTGTCCGCACGACCCGACGGAATGGAGACGGGGTAGATCGTCGAATTTGGGACATCCCCATCGTTCCAAGTCTAGACGAGGAATCTGCCAGGTATCCAACCATTGACCTTCCATACCTCCTTTGTGAGCCACGAGGGTCCGTTGTGGGGTCTTGAATTGTTGGTAGAGACGACGGACATCGACCAGGAGTTCACTGGCCACATGATAGTCTTGTCTGGGATAGTAAGGGAGACCATGGACGTACTTGGAAACGTAATGAGCGGTACGTTGATCTTTGGCAGAGAGATGGGGCCATTCCACGCAAGGTTTGTAGTGGATGGATCCATGATGGGTTCCAGTGTGGTCGCAGTATCCCAGTTCTCTAGGTAAGATTTGTCGCCCACTGCAAAAATATTCCAAATCAAGGACGAGGCACACCTCATCGAAGGGGTGTTTCGTCTTCGGAGGAGGATTCGGCGGAGGACCAATAGAGTTTGGTGGACCATCCTCGTTTGGACCACCATCGGTTGCGCACTTCTGGGTCGGGGTCGTCAGCATCGTCGAAGATGTATTTGCACTCTTTGCACCAATTAGCGTCCGGTTTCCAGATCTTTAAGGCTGACAAAGGGAGTCGGTTCTTTTCGTACTGACAATACTTGTACAAGTAACGATCCAGGAGAGCGTCTATACGTTTGAGGAGTCGTAAGGTGATGGGATCGTCGTCTTCTGTTTGTGTGGCCGCATCAGACATGCTGTGACAAATGGAGAGCCCCAGAAAGGATTTCAGATTTTTATGAGAGCATCCACGTGGGATGCACGTGAAGACCAGGCACGAGATGGACACGTGCTACGGGTTATAAAGGATGGTGTCGTCCGGGCCGGATGTTCATTCGACACCATGAGTTATCCTGCATTGTTTCCTCCTGATTGTCAAAAGAAACCGACCAAACGAGGTAAGAAGAAAGACGATGTCGTTCGTGAAGCAGCTTAACCGCCTGCCAAGATTTACAAGGAAGCTCGCGAAAAAGCGGCCACCAAACGAAAAGAGGAGATCAAGAAGAAGGACGAGGAACTGAACCAAGCGGCTCGTGAGTTGGATGCTCTGCTGGCCTCTGTGCCACCCGAGTTGCCTTCGTACGAACAGATGTTGGCCACGATGCCCCTCGAGCAGAAAGAACCGTTCGTGGTATCCTTGGCTGAAGAACAAGTGCCTGTATCACCACCACCACCACCACCACCATCACCTCCTTTGATCCAACCGAAGGACGTGCTGTGTCCGTTTCATGCCACTCCATTGACGGGCGGCTTGACCAAGAATGGCGCTCCGTACCTGTACTGCCGAGATTACGATGGGGTGTGTCCTTTGTTTGTGATGGGTGCCGATCGAATACAGACCTGGATCGGTGCCATCGAGGAGCAGCTTCATGCCGATATCCGACAAGGACCCTGGCATTGCTACCATCAGGAGAAGGCGCGTTTGTCGCGGACGGTGAAACCAGACTCCCCTAACAAGGGTCGTTTCTTCTTAGTTTGTCGACAACAGGAATCGTGCAAATTTTTCCAGTGGGTGGATCTGGCCTGGGGCAAGACGATTCTCAAGAGGCGTGACGAGGGTTACGATCACGACACGGCCCGACGCATCTCTGCAGAAGAACAAGAGAAGTTTGTCAGGGCTCAGGAGCTGAACGAAAGATGGATACCTCTTGAACGAACGAAGGTCTGGAAGGAAAAAGCAGAGCGATGGTGTCGACGGCTGGAGCAGGCCCGTCCCGTCACAATCAGCCTATTGAGATCTTGTTTTAGCGAGCTGAATTTTAATCAAGTTTGTAGAGAGACTGGGGCGTATTTTTGAGTGTATAAAAGTGAGCAAGTTTGAATAAAATCATGTAGTTGAATGATGATGATGATGTCGTGTGCTGAATTGGGTCGTCGGGTGGTGAGGGTGGGACTCGAACAAATTGTACGTCTCCCTTATCGCGAGTATGGACGACGTCTCCGTTGGTCGATCTTGACCTGGGTGTGTCGAGAACTCATGACCTGTCTCGAGGGATACGATCAATGGGACGGGTTTCCCACCCAAGAACCCGTGGATGCCATAGCGACGTTCGCTGTTCTGAAAGACGTGGCCGACTATAAATGGCCTCATTTTGTCATGTATCTGACATGGTTGACGCGAACTCTGGGACCCGAGAGAGCGTACAGGACGTGGCAGACGTTGGAACAACGGTACCTGAAAGACCTGCCTAGTCTCTTAGAGTTGACCGTCCGACTCCTTCTCACCAAGACATGCCGAAGCGGAAGAACCGCCGCCGTGCTTCCGGCGTTACCGCCTACACGGATCCCGGAACGCCCGGCGCTTTAGGCGGCGTGGCCCGATATGCCAAAGCCCAAGGGTTGTCCTTGAAAGAAGCCCGAGACGAATTGCAAGGGGAATTGGCTTATACGTTACATCGTCCGGTCCGTCGACGTTTTCAGACGTCCCCCGTGTTGGTGTTCCACAAAGACGATCAATGGCAAGCCGATCTGGTGGAGATGCAACCTCTCAAGAAATGGAATGGAGGAAACCGATACCTCTTGACGGTCATCGACGTGTTGTCCAAGTACGCCTGGGCCGTTCCCGTCAAGAACAAGACCGGGTTGGCCGTGACAGAAGCGTTTGAGAAGATTTTGCGACAGAGTGGACGGAAACCGTTGCGTTTACAGACGGATGCCGGAAAAGAATTTTACAATGCTCCGTTCAAAACCATGTTGGAAAAAGAAGGCATTCATCATTTTTCGACGCACGGGGATGCCAAAGCTTCGATCGTCGAACGTTTTAATCGTACGTTAAAGCAACGCATGTATCGTTATTTCACGGCGCGTAATACGCGAGTGTATGTGAACGTGTTGCCCCAACTCCTCGACGGTTACAATGGGAGTCGGCATCGGAGTATTGGGATGGCGCCACGCGACGTGACGGAGAAGAACGAAGGAGCGGTGTGGTCCACGTTGTACGGCAAACGCTTGAAGCGGCGTCCTCGTCCCAAACTCAAAGTGGGCGATCGTGTTCGACTCAGCAAGAAACATCGCCCGTTCAAGAAAGGGTATCTGCCGGGCTGGACCGAAGAAGTGTTTGTCGTACAACGCGTGGTGCCCGGACCCGTGGTCACGTATAAACTGAAAGAATGGGATGGAACACCTCTCGGAGGTAGTTTCTACGAAGAAGACGTTCAGAAAGTGACCGTGCCCGACGAAGCCTTGTTCCGCGTGGAAAAGATCTTGCAACGACGCAAGCGACTCGTGAAAGTGCGTTGGTTAGGTTGGCCTGAGAAATACGATAGTTGGGTGCCTCGTTCTGCGTTGCGACATGTATAAAACCAAGGAAAGATACAATAAAGATAGTTATGTCTCGTTATGTGACGTTGTCGAGTCATGTTCAAAAATCCGAGTTTCCCGACAATGGTCCTTCCGAGTTTAAAGTCTGTCTGCCTAACGATCGTACTTGGCAGCAGGACACCGATCGTTGGGAAGTGGGATTGAGTGGTGTGTTTCTGCCTGACATTCCACCGCTACCGCCACCACCGCCTTCATTCCCCGAAAAGATCCTGGTTCACGAGGCGTACCATGGTGTGGGTCATCCGGAGACATGGGGTAAGGAAGGATGCGTGTGCACATTTCACTACACGACCATGAAAAAGAATTCCAAGGGAGAGATCAGCGAATTCCAGAATCAGCGAAGGGTGATCTGGTTGTCGGAGCTCACTCCATCCGAGACGGGTGTGGAATTTGTCAAGCAGATCATTCATCTGATGCAACAGAAGATTCAAGGTAGTTTGAGTCCCGGAGAGCATCTTTACCTTGAAGTCACAGACACGAGTCAGACCCCCCCGAAGACGACGAGATACAATACCATGGCCAAATTTGTATGGAAGGGAGACGAATTGCTTTTGGATAATACACATGTGTTCAGGAGTTCAGCCCAAAGACATATCTTTCAGGGACGAGCGGCATACAAATATTTTGGATGGGTCAGTGAACTGGCTTTCCATATGGGATGGCTGACCAGGACGGACCTTGGAGTTAAGCCATTGCCGAATCACTACAAGAAAGGACCCAATCTCCTCATGGAAGCGATTGACGAGACCGCCCCAGTACCGGATTACACTCAAGAAACCTTTCTCGATGGGTCCGTCTTTTCAGGGCATCAAAGTGGATTTACTAAAGAATCCGGACCGGTAATCTTGGTCACGGAAGGTGCAGGATGGGATACGTTCTATAACAATGCTCATTTCATGGTGATGGCCAATGTCTTCAACTGGCGATTCGTCCGTCTGAACGAGGCCTTTGCCAGGTTAAAACCCACTCCCTTGGCAAAGCAACCGATCGAACGTCCCCTCTTTGTCTACGTCAATTTAATAGAGAGTCAATGGTTGGAGGAGTCGTACGACGAACTGTTGCGCACCGTCCCCTATAAAAGCGGAGGTGTCTGGTGGGAACCACCACAGGTCCATTACCATCGCCTACGCGGATCTAAGATCGAAACGGTCCACGTTCGTATCAAGGAAGTCGACGGTCGTCCCGTAGCTTTTCCTAAGAATACAACAAGTACTCTCTGTCTCCATTTTCGTCGTCGTCATCATGAATCGGATCGTCGTGCTCAGCGATCCTTCGAAAGAGTTTCCGAATAATACGACCAATGCGTTCAAGTCGCGTCTCCCTCAAGAAGTCAGTTTCGAAGGCGACTGGGAGGTCGGACTGACCTCCATCTCCATGCCTGATCGTGGCGAAGACCTCAAACACTTGCTCGGCGATAAACCTAGTCTCGTGCAGATCAAGTATCAATTGCTGGATGTATCGAAGAACAGTCGCACGACCCGTCAAATCTCTGCGTGGCGTAAAGACATTGTCGAGAACTCAGAAGCGATCGTGGATGGGGTCGGGTTCATGAAAGCTCTGCTCGACGAGATCGAACGGCAGATCGCCAATAGCCTTTTAGGATTGAAGGACAGTGCCGTGGAGGACCCACGTCGACCGACCTTCCGATGGGAAGGAGACGTGGTCATCTTGGAAAAGAAAGACATTGGAGTACTGGGAAGTCACGGTGCCAACAATGTAGTGGAATTCCGTGTGTCTGAATCCCTGGCCATGCATATGGGATGGATAAAAAAGTCAGGTAGCTCGTACGCCTTGGGTCCGAATCTTCGATATAGTCTACCGTACGACAAGACGACAAAGAAAACGACTACAGTGAGCAGTACTGAATTGAGTGGGGGACGTTTTTGGTTGGTCGATTCGGGATCGCTCGTCTTGAGTTTTACAGTGGCGTGGCGATTTACCAACTTGCGTAGAGCGTTTCAGGAGGCCGTGAGCCATACGTCACGAACCTTGCTGGTCTACTCAGATGTAGTGGGCAGCAATATCATGGGAGATTCCGAACATCCCCTGGTGCGTGAAGTCTACTATCAACGACGTGGAGGAGGCAATGTGTATTTCGAACCGATCCACATTCAATGGATGCCCATGCGACGTCATTTTTTAGATGTCATTGAAGTCAGTGTGGCCGAGAGTGATGGACGGTTGGCTGTGTTTGGAGACGATACGAGGACCATTGTGACCTTTCAGTTTCGGAAAAAAAACGTATAAAACGAAGACACACCGTGAGGAGACCATCGTCATTTCTCATCATGCGTGGGGGTAGTTTGACACGGTATCATCCCCCGTACCTTCGTGGAGCGGGTGCTACCGAAGAGTTGATCAAGATTGCATCACCCGTCTTGTTGAATGCCATGCAATCGGGACTTCAAGCCGCGGCTAGTGGTCGTTCGTTCAGTGACGTCGGAGGTGTCGTGGGAAACTCATTGAAACGCGGTTTGAAACGAAAAGCGGGCGCTTTGGTGAAAGCCGGTCTCAAAGCAGGTGGACGGCATGCCTATAAAAAAGCCAAACGAAGTGTGGCGTCCATCTTTAGACGATGAATCGCCGACCGATGGTCGTACATTCACGGTTGCGTCGACAACGCGCCTACCGTCGACGTCAGTCTGCTCCTACTATAAAAGGCAGGAACCCCGTTCAGTACGGTGGTTGGTTGATCCCGCACCTACCGAGAGCACCACGACGACGTAGCAGAAGACGACGAAGAAGAAAACGATGAGTTTGGAACTGTTTACCATGCCGTCGACGGACATCACGGTCGATTCGTACCGGATGATCCCGTACAGTGCCGCCATGACGGGTATCGTACCCGTCACCTTTACCGTTCCCGGTTTGGACGAATTTGTGGATCTGAATCGCAGTTTTTTTGAAATCGAACTGAAGCTGAATTCGGCGTCGACCAATGGCATCGTGGCGGATGCCGACAGTGCCTCGGACGCCACCGACACCAAGTTTGTGTACGTCACCAACAATCTGGCCCACGGTCTCTTCAAACAGATCAATCTACGACTGGGTGGTGTGTTGATGAGCGAACAGACCGATACGTACATGTACAAGGCTTTCATCGAAACCGTCTTGAATTACAGTCGAGACGAAGGCGAGACTTTGTTGGCCCCTCAAGGTTGGGTGAACCAGATGAACGTGATCGACAAAATCGAGTCAGGAACCGCCAAGGCCAATAGTGATGTGACCACCACTGCAGGATGGTTGCACAACAGTACACACCCCATCAAGACAGCTACCAAACTCTTTTACGGCAATAACAAAGCTACCATGATCATGTATCCTCATCTGGCCGCCATGCGAACAGGACGTTTGTTGGTCCCTCGCGTAGAAATGGTGATGGAACTGTTTTGCAACACACCGGACTTTTTTCTGTTTGGGACCAAGACCAAAGGCACAGGGGTCAAAAAATACGTCACATTGGGTGCAGGGGATCTCAAAGTCACCTTTCATCTATGTCGCGTCAACCTGAATGTCAGTGTGGGCAACGAACTGATGACCAAGATCGATGTAAGAGGTCAAATGGCTAATTATCCCATGGTCAAAAGTCAAATCCGAACCTTCTCGTTCGATGGCAAGACCACGTTGTGGACCGAAGACCAGTTGTTCACAGGTCGTCTTCCCGATCGTCTGGTCGTCGGACTGCTGGATAGCAAAGCGTTCAATGGGGATTTGGAGTATTACCCGTACGCCTTCCAAGATTTTGGAGTGAAGAGTATCCGTCAACTGGTGGGTGGGGAAGAATATCCCTATCCGACGTTGGAATTGAATGGCACCAATACACGGAAAGACTGGTTGGGCTATCAACGTCTCTTGGAAGCCAGCGGTTCCCTGGCGAATCATCGCCCTCACATGATCCAGCCAGGAGATTGGGGTTACGGCAAGAATTGCACTTTGTTCACGTTTAACAATGTGCCCAGCGGTAATGCCGATTCACCGTATCATCGAAATCCCAAACAAAAAGGCAAGCTGCGTCTGGAAATCCGATTTAATGCTGCTCCCGACAAGAACATCACCATTCTGGTGTTTGGCGAATTCGAAGACAGCTTCCAAGCCGGTACCAACGGAAACATCGTGTATCAAAAGTACGAGTGAAGATGGAATTTGTGCCCTTGAGTGACGTGACCTTACGCATTTTGGCCTTGGACGATCCGATCCTGAAACGCGTCTTTCACGGCGTCCATCCCTCCGACGGACTCCCGTCGCGTCCGCCCCGTACGACACGGGCCGCTTACATTGTCAATACGGATCCACAAGGGGAACCGGGTCAACATTGGTTAGGACTTTAGACGGAACAGAATCGGTGTGAAGTCATGGACAGTTACGGACTCCCCATCACCACCTACCATGCGCCCGACTTGGAACGATGGCTCGAAGACGAATGGGATTCGGTGCAATGGAACGACCGGACCCTCCAAGCTTTGAACAGTACCGCTTGCGGTCATTATGCTTTGATGTTTTTGAAAGATAGGGTTCGGGGACGCACCATGCACGAGTTTGTGCAAACATTTTCTCCCCATGATTTTGTAGCCAACGATCGAGCTGTGGGTCGACAAGTACGTCGTCAAATAGTCAAAGAGTACAATGCATTGCCCTGCCTTCAATGTTGTACGCCGCATGAACCGATTCTTCTCCATTAAAAAATTTTGTTTTTTCATCCCGTGTCTTGTCTTGGGTATAAATAAGGGAGAATGAAAAGAAAAAAGGGGATCATGTCGTCGCAATATTTGATCTTGTCGAGTAACGTTCAGCCAGGGGAGTTTCCCGATAATGAGGCAGACGACTTTCGTCTTCGTCTCCCCAAGAAGAAGAACACGATCCTGGATGACGAATGGGAAGTGGGATTATCAGGTGCGATGTTTCCTGATCCACCGGTTCGACCCGTACCAGTACCGGGACATTCCGAGAGTTTATTGAGTCATCCGGAATACGATTACAATATTTACAACAAAACACATCCAGACACGTGGTCTCGAGAAGGATACCTGTGCACCTTTTACTACACAGCGTACTTGAACGGTAAAGCAAGGAATGTGAGGAATGTGATTACTTTGAACGACATCACCCCTTCGAGGACGGGGGTCGAATTTGTGCAGAAAATCATGGATGCGATGGAACAAAAGATTGGTCTTCGGGCAGGAGAGGTTCTCGAAATCACTTGGACGGACAGTAAAGGGGAGACCCAAACGAAGAAGACCGTGGCCACCTTCCGTTGGGATGGAGACGATCTTATTCTGGACAATAGCAAGGTGTACCTCAGCGGTGTCATGTACAAGTACTTTGGTTGGGTCTTTGAACTGGCTTTGAATATGGGTTGGTTACGAATAGTGTCCGGGATAGGGCTCACCTCAGGCGCGCCTGAGAGGTACCAGAAGGGTCCCAACATGCTTCTGGAAGCTATCGATCCGACAAAGCCTTGGGTCGACTATACACAAGAGACGTTCAACGAAAGAGCGGCAACGGTTACGTCTAATTCCTTTGCCCGTAATTCAGTCATGACCATCTTGGAAGGATCTGGATGGACGAGTGCGGACCAGGGAGCTATCTTCATGATCATGGCCAAAGCTTATAATTGGCGTTTTGTTCGTCTGAACGAAGCCTTTGAGAAATTCAAACATACGCCTGTAGCGCTCCAGTCCGTAGAGAGACCTTTGTTTGTGACGGTCGATCTCATCGAGACGACATGTCTTTATGAAGCCAATGTCTACGACGGACTGCTTCGTACCGTACCTTACAGGAAAGGCAACGAGTGGTGGGAACCTCGACACATACAGTATCACAATCATCGAGGTCAGATCACCGAATCCGTCCATGTACGTGTGAAAGAAATGGATGGAACGAAGCCGGTGTTCGGTTCAGGGGTGACGCGCGTGTGTCTTTATTTTCGGAAAAAGAAGAAACGCTATAAATAAAAGGGTCACATCCTGCCCATCAAAAAGATGGTCCGTCGTCGTAAGAGACGAGTAGGTCGCAAGCGACGACGGCGACGACGACAACGAGGCGGGGCGTTGGCCAGTTACAGACCCTCTCTGGAAGACAAGATTGCGGAAGGCATGTCCACGTTCTTATCGGGACCTGCCCCCTCGTTTGCGAAAGTAGGCCTCATGTTAGGGAAAAACGTTTTTAAAGGTATAAAAGATAATGTGCAGCTCTACCGTCGATGAAGGATGATACGACAACCTAGTAGCACGATGATCGTCGGTCCATCGGGGAGTGGCAAGACGCAATTGACCGAAGCCCTCTTGACGGAAGGAGGCGGCGTCTTTGAAGGAGTTCGGACCAAACCGTGTCATTATTGTTATGCCGTATGGCAACCGCGTTTCGAACAGATGAAAGGTCGTGGGATCCGATTTCACGAAGGGATCCCCGACATTTCGGATCTTCAACAATGGTTTGGAAAAAGTCAAGGTGGGATCCTGGTCTTGGACGATCTCATGGACGAAGGTGGGAACGACAAACGCGTGTTGGATCTATTCACCCGAGAATCGCATCATCGGAACATTACGGTGTTGTATTTGTGTCAAGATTTGTTTCCACCCGGCAAGTATGCCAAGACCATCTCCAGGAATGCCCATTATCTCTTCGTGTTCAAGAATCCCAGAGATCAATCAGGATTTCGAGCTTTGACGTTACAAGCCTTTCCCGATCGATGGCGTGACGTCCTTCGTCTCTTCGAAAAGTGTACGCAACGCCCGTATGGGTATATAATGATGGATCTTCATCCCGCTTCAGACGATCGGTACCGACTGTTCAGTTGTGTGACACCATCGGATGGTCCGACCCAAGTGTGGAAACGTGAATGAGCAGCCCAGGATCCCCATTTGCCCATTGGGATCCCTCAGACTATCGACGTGCCTTGGCAGAGTACCGACGATCTCCTTCCACGCCTTCCACTCCTTCCAGTCCCGGATCGCCGTTCGACCAGTTTCAATTTGAACGCAACCCTTCCGAGTATCAAAGGGAACTGCAAGAGTACCGTCAACATCAACAACGACGGAGAGCCAAAGAACGAGCGGCTCGTCGACGTCGAAGACAAGGAGGACGTGCTTTGCATTTGAGTGAACGACTCGAGACCGCTCAACGCATTCCTCTAGGAACCCGATCGTTCTCTGAACCCAGGATGACCTCTTCCCCAGCGGGTGTAGGGAGCAGGACACCACGTACGTCCCCGGCCGGTGTGGGGAACACCATTCCCAACATGACTCCCAGAAACAGTCCGGCCGGAGTCGGAACACGAACCCCCAACAGCACGATTCAAGAGTTTTTGGAAACGTTGGATCAAGGTCGTGTGCCGACGCCCGAACCCAATGCCTTGTTGACCGAACTGGGACTTGGTGGGGGATTAGAGTCCGATGGGTTTTTAGCCCAACGACAACTCATGATGCGTTCTCTCTTGGACGGGAGTATCCCCGTCGCTCAGAGAACACAGATTCGAAAAGATTACCTGATCTCCGACCAAGATTTACAAGATTTTGCCGCCAGTGGTCCTTCCAACACCACGACAACCAATCGTCCTACCACCGGAGGGAAACGTCCACGTCCTACCACCGGAGGGAAACGTCCGCGTCGACGTCCTCTCCCAGCGGGTTCTCCTGGTGGCGGTGGCGGAGGAGGAGGAGGCGGAGGAGGTTCTCCTGGTGGCGGTGGTGGCGGAGGAGGAGATTCTCCTGGTGGCGGTGGTTCTCCTGGAGGCCGTGGAGGTCGACGACGTTTGAACCAGGATGGACTTCGTCGTCAAATGGATTTGTTATCTCAAGACGCCCATCAACGAACGGATGGACGTCGTATCCGGAACATTACCCATACCAACACCGTGACCACAGTCTACGAAGACGGTGGCACGCCCACCGTCCGACGTACGTCCTCCCGACTTAGTAATCCATAAAAAGGACGGTCACGTCTACCCTGAAACCTCACTCTCATGGCTAAACCTGTACGACGACGACGACGCCGACGACAACGCGGAGGTATCCTACCTTTCGTGATTCCCGGTCTATTGGCCGTAGGAAAAGCCGCCTCCCTAGGAGGGGCAGGCGCTTTGGGTGGCTACGTGATCAAGAAAGCCACCGAAGCCGTCGACCGCCGTCAACGTGGCGGAGTGCTTCCTTTGGCGGCTGCAGGCGTGGGTGCTGCACTCGGAGGCGTGGCTGCCGTGATGCGTAAGAATGCTCGGACCCGAGCACGTCACCGTAAACGGTACGATGACATGGTGGCTCGAACACGTGCCAAAGACGCTCGCCGTGGAGACGATTCGGCCATCGTGTACACGCACCTTCCTGCCTATAAACCGCCCCGTTACAAAGGTCAAATCTTCCTCGAGAAACTTAAACGTAAGCTCAGAGGCCGACGATAACTATAAAAGGACAGTCCAAACCCGTACCCTGCATCTACAATGGCACGTCAACCTGGTGGTAGTCTTTTGTGGGGCCCGCGACGGGTACGCCAACGTCGACGTATGATGGCACCCGTATGGATGCAACGAGGCGGTAACCTGGTGATGATCCCAGCGTCACAACCCCAACGAAAAGGACGTCGTCGTCGCCGTCGACGAAAACGACGCTCACTTCGCGTATAAAAAGAAATTCGTCTCTTCCTCTGGATCGAAGATCATGTCGTGGCGTATCCAGCGACAACGTCCGTTCCTACGGAGTGTCTTGAAAGAAGCCGATCATCAAACGCGTCGAGCACGACTTCAGGCTGCCAATGCCGATCAAATCAATGCTGTGAGTGAACTGGTGATGAATGCTCTGCGAGGGAACATTCCTATCTCGTCCAAGACGGTAGGACGCCTTCGACCTTACGAAAAAGTGATGAATGACATGGCCCGTCGTAAACATTCTATTAAAAAGCGACGTCAGATCATGATGAATCAAACAGGTCGAGGTCTGTGGCAAGGATTGAACACCGTCTGTGAACGATGTCTATGTCCACGATGATAGTATAAAAAGCCCGACGGAGGTTGACCATGACACATGCCATAGACATGGACGATGGTTGGTGTGATAACACGTGGACGTACGGACCTCGTTCGTTTTGTGCCCTACAGGATCAGATACGTGGGCTTCGACATCGAGTCCGAGAACAATGCGACATTGTTCGTCAATTGACCGATCAATTGCAAGAACGCAATCAGAGTTTGGAGCTCGCCGAACAAAAGATGGGGGTCTTGCAAGAACAAGTCTGCGAGTTGAATCGACATTTGGAACGCGAACGATACGAGAAACAGAACCTCTACTATAAAACCAGGGAGAGACGCGACGATCTTAGTACCTCACGATGAGTGAAGCGGAGACCATTCCAGGATTTGAAAACAAAGTTTTGATCGATCCTCAACGACTGCGTCAACTCGAAGACGTGTACAAGGAACGTCTGACCGAAAACATTCCTTTGGCCAAAGCCGCTCGTATCGCCGCCAAACAAGAAGCCGTTCTCATGTCGGATCGGATTCCTCCAGGTATCAAGAATACCTTGGCCACCTCTCTGGCCGACGAAAAGAAACGATGGACCAAAGCCGTCCGACAACCTCTCGGGTTCGGACCGGATGCCGATGACGAACGCGATGCCGAAGCCGATGCCTATGCGCAAGGACCCTTACACTCCATGTTGACGCACTTGGTAAAGAAGAAGAAAAAGAAGGACACGCCCGAGACCACACCCTCGGCACCCCCTAAAGCTAAAAAACGACTTCGATTCATGACTCAACCTAAAGCAGCCCCACCCAAAAAGAAGAAGAAGAAAAAGTCGCCCCCCAAGACACCGGTTCCCTCCGTCGATTGGGGACACCTTCCGTTTCAAGGAGATCCCAGGATGATGGGGAATAGTGTGGCCGACTATGCGGAGACGACCGCTCAATCGGTCAAGAAGAAGATTCGTCGTCACTGACGTCCTACCGAAACAGATATATTACAACGCCCGCCCGGTTGGTTGGATTTCGATAAAAAACTCAAACGACGATTAGATGGCGAGGACTACTAAGAGACGACGACGCCAACGACGACGACGACGTCAGCGAGGTGGCAAGTTTGACTTGCAGAATGCTTTGGCCAAGACCGGGATCGAGTTTCATTGGCCTGGCTATCAGTACATGGGTCCTGGCACCAAACTGGCCAAACGACTCAAACGAGGTGATCCTGGCATCAATCGTCTGGACAAGATTGCCAAGACCCACGACATGGATTATGCCAAGGCCAGAAACTTACAGGACAAGTGGAAAGCCGACGACAAGATGATTCGGGCTATCAGTAACCTCCCAGGCAAAAAGAAGAAGACGGAGAAAGTGGTCAAGAAAATCATGCAAATGAAACGTAAACTCAAACTTTAATTTGAACATTTGAACATTTCAACGAAATTTACGATTAAATATTCTTGTCCGACGACACCAAGGACCGTAAATGTCAATAAAAGGTACAAAATAAAACTGTCCCGTCTTCTGATTCTTTTTGATTTGTTTTTCCGGGTGCCATAGGGGTTGTCTCCGATAACGCCAGGCTTCACGGAGGGCATGCGCTGTCGCACAACAATACAACTGACCAAACAGCATGACCGCTCTCACATGACGCCGTGCAGGGGGCAATTGGATCTGCAATGGAAATGAAAATGTCCATCAGGTTCTCTTCTCATATGATAGTAACGAAGACGCCATATCGCCGCACATCTCCATGGCTTCCTCAACCAGGCTTGAGTAGGACAACATATGTCAAAAAGAATCGGATGGATCTGGATCTGGATCTGGAACGAAATGAAAAGGATAAGGACCCGCAACAAAGTGAAAATGTCCATCCGTTCCTCTTCTCATACGATAGATACGAAAACGCCATATCAGAATACACTCTGTGCTCTGTGCCATCATCAACCAACCTTGGGTAGGACAACGCATTTGACGGGGGTCCGGATGAGACGGTACGACCATCTAAAAAATCAAGATAAACAAGAACAGTAAGGAGGTCCCAGACTGTGATAACGTCTTGTCCGTACAGCTAAATGTCCTTCGGTATTCTGGTAAACAAAATGTCCCTCCTCGTTACGGACCATAACCTGACGACGCCATACAGGCGGGTCCAAATAATAAAGGGCCACGCCTCGATCCTCGTCCAATGTCTCCTCCTCCAAATCCTCGTCGTAAGGATAGATCACACGTAACTGAAACGATCCGATGCCCGTGATTGGGTCCGATCCCGTATAATTATAAAATCCGTATCGTGTCACGACCGCATCGATGATGGACAGTTTCTGGACGGTCGTATAACTTTCTCTATGACACGCCGCACAGTAACGACGATCCTCGTATCCCACGTACTCCTCGAAATCAGGGGGGAAGACCAGGAACTAAAACATAAACAAAGAAACGCCTGTCAAACGTTCCTCCAGTAACATGAATCGAACTTCGGGCGTATAGGGTCGTCTCTCGTGCACGTGAAAGCGACCACTCCACGTACAAAAACATCGGTCAGCACGGACCATAATCTGAAAAAAGTTCAAACAAAAAAAGTCCAATTTCTTGGGTATAAACGTATCAGACGGTTTAAGAAACGACGGTCTCCAACACGTTTCCAATAACGTCTGTACGTCCTTGGACACTGTCGTTCGTGTTCCCACGGCGGGGCATGTCCGTCAAATCGGAGAAGACAACGCGTACATGTCACAGGTCCAAATTGCAAACAACAAGGTGCATCCCAAAGCACGAATCCATCTCCATTGGCGTACATGGTCATGGTCTACAAAAGATTCATTGTACATCGAGGCGTCAGTTCCCATAAGACGCGCATCTGATAATTACCATTCCACACGAGGGTATAAGATCTCTCAACCGCAGACGATTTTTCCCTACGACGTTTGTACGTCCCCTGACAATGTCGTGCATGCTCCTGCGGCGCTATGTTAGTTCGTTGGTCATTGAGCCGATCAAGACAACGCATGCATGTGATGGGTCCATACGAACAGCAAGGTGAATCCCAAAACGTAAACCCTTCCCCATTGGCGAACACCGTCATAGTCTAAAAAGAATGGTTAAAATGTTTTTTAACAGATGTCCAAACTTGGAGATAAACTGATTCTTCTCTAAAGGAATGAGGTCTTTTCAACGAACAAGTCGACCCATATTTAAGTAGAACACACCACATCTAAACAAACAAAAAACAGGACAGGACGTCAATAGGAGAATCGACTATCGGCGACGGCGACGGCGACGAATACGACCATGGACACCGACCGCCCTCCATACCTCCACTAAAATTTCCAATTCTTTTGCCGTCCAACCCCTCTGGGATGAAAAACGGGTACGTTTGTTACGGACACACCAAGTCTAACGAAAAAACAACAAAACGTAAGATCAATAGACTATCGGCGATTGTATACGGTAACAAGTCCATAAAACGGATCCCAAAAATCCACATCAATCCTCTTCCACAACTCCGCCGTAATATCCATCTCTTTTTTCGTCCAACCCCGTTGGTATGAATAACGAGTAAACTGATTCAGACGACACCACATCTAATAATAAAGAGAACGAAACGTAGCAATCAGTATCCCGTCCCAAAAGAGACCCGTGCCCCTAAGACGAAAGCAATAAGAAGTACAAGATCCGTATCCATAAGAGGTACAACGTTGCGGAACAAAGTCTGGAAAGATTTCCTGGAACCAAGTTTCCTGTCAATCGGAAAAAACATTACGGTTACCGTAAAAAGGAAACTCATGAAAAAGAGACCGGCGACCACCCGTATGACAACGACGACGTCCGTAGGAGACTTCCAACCCATCACATCGACAACGAACGAGACATCCGTAACACATGCAATGAAAGGTATTGAGGTCCAATCGTTTCAAACAGTCAATGCACGTGGCGGCGGACTCCGTACAATGCGAACACACCCACTTGATCCAAGACCATCGATCCTCCGACCTCGGTGGATACCCTTGACGGGTCCTATGTTCCTGCACCACCATCTAAAAATCAATGAATCATAGTGAAAATCTCAGCCAAATAACGCCAAATATCCAGCCAAATAACGCCGCCTCCGACGACGTTGCTCTGCCGTTCTCGGAGGTCGTCTACGTCGCCATATCCAACGACCCTCTCTCCATATCCATGTCGACACCCTATCATCCATGAACGTTTCCTCAAATTGACAAATCACCTACAAAAAAGAAAAAAACTAGGTCCAACTATGTCCCTGACACAGATAACACCAGTCCCCCAAATCATGACGACACGGTGGAAACCCATAACCCACATCACAGGTACAAATCAAACATCCCGGACGACGGTAAGATGCATAAGACACCGAACAAGAACAGTCCCACTTTCTACACCTCACTTCCACATAACTACAACGACATTGCCATTCGACCAAATGATCCTCCTCCTCCTCCGGTCTAGTGGGAATTCTATCGGACACCATGACCTACGAGAAAACAACGACAATGAGGAGATCGAAACGGCATACAAAGAAGACCTCTCCGGTAGACGGGCCATCGACACCAACGACAAACGACCAAACCCTCGCGACGAGAACGATACATGCCCGTACAATAACGATACCCAGGACAACCCATCATGCCTAATAGACAATACCGACATTTCATGAGTCGGCTTCCAACAGGATAACTCCCGGGCGAAAACCGGCGACACAACCCACATTCAAACACGATAGTCGATTCTCCTACGTACGTCGCCGTCATCTAAAAGATATCAAACAAAATAAACGAATCTATCAGATTCGCTTCGATTTCGACCCAATACAAATAACCGACACGTACCGTGCCATGTTGACTGCAACGTGGTAGACGGAGTAACTCTTCGTGAATGGGTTTCCAACATTCCCTTCGGTCCATCTCTCGATCCTTCTCCTCCTCTCGATCTCGAACCTCCAATACATGTTGACGTACTTCGGGAGGCAACAGGTCCCAATACGAAGCCTCGTTTCGGGTCGCCGGGGTCTTCTTGGTAGTCTGACATTCTTTCCGCCAACGTCCATTCTCTTGCTTGACCCACACCTCTTCCTCATCGTTTGGGTCTTGCTAAATCTCCATAGTCCGTCTAACCACCGCCATCTCGAGCGCACGTCTCTTTGGATCGGATGCCATGACTTTTCTGAGGCTCCTCACTCGATCGAGCTACTTAACAGGAATCGTTCCACCAATCCCCGTTCTCCTAAGGGGTCACATGACTCTCTGGGGGGATACCCCCCATCCCCCCAGGAGACCTATCTCTCTCCGGATTGGTCCATCTAGGGTACACGTCAAGGTCCTTCAAGGTGACTCTTTCTCTATAAAAGACACGCCGTCTTTTTCAAAAGAAAAAAACATCTCATCATGGATAGTGATAGTGACTTGGCTGAAGCGCTCGACGAGTTTGAACAACTAGGAGGTGCCGCTCCAGGACGTTTCGTCTTTGAAAGACTCCCTGTGGTAGAACGACGTAGTGTCCGTCTCGGAGTTCGTGAACGCGTCTTTCAACTTCGCCCTAGACAGATTGGAGCGTTCATCCCCCGACAACGTCTGACGGACGCCCTCGTGCAAGGTCTTCGCAACGCTCTAGACGATCTGATCAACGATCAAGACATTCCGGATGGCGATCGCATTTACATCGCTCTAGCTTCCAACCGTATTACCAATGCCTACAACGGTTGGGGTCTGCGGGCTGGGGAATGGCGCGCTCAAGGTCCACGCGTGGATGCCTTACTCGGAAATCTTTCCCACATGCTCAACTCTAACGAACAGTTTGAAATGGATGATTCCTTCACCCTCTCCTTCGTTCACGTACGCGGGGCTCCCACAGGTTCCGGTTTTAAAAGAAAACATTTACCAGGGCATCAAGCGTCGACGCGTCTCAGAGAATTCAAGCACTGTATCTTACGCATTCTACAGGATGACCAAAATCTATGCTGTCCACGCGCCATCGTTCTCGCTCGAGAGGTCCATCAACATCGAGACGACCCTCTACGTCGCCGACAATGGACCCGCTCTCGCGGTAACCATCGTCGCGTGACACGAGCGGCTCAAGAACTTCTAGACGAAGTCCATCTTCCTCCTCAACCCTGCGGTCCCGAACAACTTCAACAACTCGTCACCGCTCCCAGTCCTCAAGACTACACCCTCGTGGTCGTGGATGCCAACCGCGCTTATGCTTGCTTCACTTACGGTCGTGGGGACACGTTGTTAGGACTCTTACACGAAGACGGTCATTACGATGCCTTATCTTCCTTACCTGGTTTCTTCGGTCAAGACTACTTTTGCAGTCAGTGTTTCTAAGCCTACCATAATTTGGGTCAGCATGCCTGTCGCAACAATCAAGCCAATCATTGCGGAGCCTGCTTGCAAAACGGATGTCCTGATCATACCGAGGCCTACCGACAGTACCGCTCGGCTCGGACACCCTGTATTCTCTGTGGACGTTCTTTCTACGGAGACACTTGTCTTCAGACCCATCGGACCAAGACCCACACCGGTCAACCCGCGGATGCTGAACATCCCTCTGTCTGTGCCACCCGTCGTCAGTGTAAAGAATGTCATCGCGTGTTACGTGGTCTCAAAGAGATCCGAACTCATCGGTGCGGATATCGGAAATGTTCATGCTGCAAGAAAGACGTCGACGTCCATCATCATCGATGTTTCTTACAAGTCGAAAAGACCCCCGCCGAAGAACGACGTTTGAGACGACAGCGACTCTCCTTCCAAAGGATCCTGAGTCAGGGACTGGCGCCTCTCTTAGCCAATGAGGCCGCTGGATTGCACGCCTTCCTGGCGGGCGATAACGACGACGACGAGGAAGAGGACGAAGAGGAACCGCCCTTGCACGTTTTCTTTGACATCGAGAGCATGCAAGTCGAGGGACGTCCCGTGCCCAATCTCGTGGTGGCCGAGACAGAAGACGACGATCCTCCCGTCTCATTCCAAGGAGACGACTGTCTCTTTCACTTTCTGGAATGGTTAGAAACACGGACCGAAAACGGAATGCGACCCCTGACGGTCATCGCTCATAACTTCAAAGGGTACGACAGTTATCCCGTCATCGACGAACTCCACCGGCAAAAGAGAGAACTGGAACAAATCCGAAACGGTGGGAAAGTTCTCCAACTCACCTACCCTCACGAACATACGACCATACGATTCATCGATTCGCTCTCCTTCTTCCAGATGCCACTAAGCGATTTCCCCAAGACGTTCGGGCTCACCGAACTCAAGAAAGGACACTTTCCACATTTGTTCAACACCCCCGAACATCAAACGTATGTAGGCCGACTTCCCGACAAAGCCTTCTACATGCCCGACGGCATGTCCGTCAAGAAACGTCGCGACTTTGATACTTGGTACGACGACCAAGCGGCACGAGAGGTCGTCTTTGATTTTCAAGCCGAACTCCTAGCCTACTGCGAATCGGACGTGAAACTCTTGAAACAAGGATGTCTCACTTTCATGCGGGATTTTCAAGCACGTGCTGAATTCAATCCCTTTGAACAAATGACGGTCGCCTCTGCCTGTAATCGCTACTTGCGTATGCACTGTATGGAAGAAGACTCCATCGCTTCCGAACCTCTCCTAGGATGGCGAGGTCGTGTCAATCATTCCCAGGCCTCTATAGAATGGTTGACTTGGTGTGAACGCAATCTACGACGTCGAGCCTACCTGACCCTCTCGCCGGAAGACCACGAGGACCACGAAACCATGGCTCGTGCCTACGGAGACTACGACGATTATCATCCCTTGCATCGCCAACGTATCCAGCATGCTCGAAACGAGGGCGAGTACCGCCTTCCTGGTACCCGATACACTGTCAACGGTTACGATGCCGATACCAAGACCATCTACGAATTCTACGGGTGCTTCTGGCACGGATGTCGGACTTGTCATCCCCAACGCACCGACGTACATCCGACACTACTCGATCGATCCATGGACGAGGTCCGTGCTCTCGTCGACAAGAAACGCACGTTCCTCATCAACCATGGGTACCAAGTCGTGACCATGTGGGAATGCGCCTGGAACGCCCTCAAACAAACCAACCAGGACATCATGACCTTTCTAGCCGGTAAACACCTCCAAGCCCCCCTTGAACCACGAGATGTTTTTTACGGGGGTCGGACCAATGCCATACGTCTCTACGCTCACGTCGACGAGGAGAAGGAGGAAGAAATCCGATACGACGATTACACGTCCTTGTATCCTTGGGTCAACAAGTACGGCACCTATCCCTTGGGACATCCCATCTTCCTGTACGAGCCCGACACCACCGATCTCTCGCCTTATTTCGGTTTGGCCAAATGTACCGTCCTTCCGCCACAACGTCTCTACCATCCCGTGTTGCCTTACCGCAGTCACGACAAACTCACGTTTCCCTTGTGTCGTACCTGCGTCGAAGAGAACATTTCCAAACCTCTTTTGGAAAAGACGCATGCCTGTCATCACACGGACGAAGAACGTGCCCTCGTCGGTACCTGGTGCACCCCCGAACTCGATGTGGCTGTACAGAAAGGATACGTCATTCAACACGTCCACGAAGTATGGCATTTCGATCAGCAACGCACGGGGCTCTTCCAATCCTACGTGGACACGTGGCTCCAAATCAAAGAAGAAGCCAGCGGTTGGCCCGAAGGCTGCACCACCCCTGCTCAGAAACAAGCCCACATCGATGCCTACTATGCTCGGGAAGGCATTCGTCTCGATCCCACCAAGATCGAAAAGAACCCTGGACTCCGAGCCCTGGCTAAGATGATGCTCAACTCCATGTGGGGCAAGTTCGGGCAACGGATCAACAAGACTCAGGTCCGAGAATTCACCGAACCTCAACCGTTCATCCAATTTCTCGACAGCGATCAACACGATGTCCGTTATGTCAGTTCCTTGACCGAAGACCGGGTCGAAGTCCATTACAAACTCCAAACGCACGATGTCCTGCCTTCACCCAATCTCAACATCTTCATAGCCGCCTTCACTACCTGTCATGCCAGACTCCGTCTCTATTGAGCCCTCGATCATCTCGGTGAACGCGTCCTCTACTTCGACACCGACTCGGTCGTCTATCTCCATCGTCCTGGCGACCCACCCTTGGACCCTCCACGAGGCGCCTACCTCGGCGACTTCAAGGATGAATTGGATGCGGGCGATCACATTGTAGAATTCTGTTCGGGCGGTCCCAAGAACTACGGTTACAAGACCAAGAACGGAAACGTCGTATGCAAGGTCCGCGGTTTCTCCCTCAACGTCGAAGGAATGACTCAATTGAATTACGATGCCTTACGTCAAAACATTCTGGATGAATTGCATCGTCCTCTAGACAAACCACGTACCACTCGTGTCACGCAATCTCACACCATCCAAAGAAATGCCAAGACCTACACCTTGGAAACCCAACCTTCTCACAAAGACTACCGGCTCGTCTACTCCAAACGGGTCCTGGATCCCACTACGGCCCAGACCTACCCTTACGGTTACGAACGGTTCACCGAGGAAGATCTGGATCTCGCTCAAGTTTTAGCGGACCTATTTGCTTAAGGGACGAGTTAGACACCAGGTCTCCTCACACGTTCCCACTTGTACATAAGTTTTGTTTGATTAAACCGTGGATGATTCGAGAAAAAAATCACCTCTGGTCTCCTATTTTGTGGCCTGATGTTCCCCCGGATCTTGTGCACATTCTTGACATACTTTCTGTTTGACCCCCCCGATTATGACGTCGATTGGACTTTGACCCCACCGTCTAAACCAATCCTGTTCACGTGTGCACGTGATAATGGCGGACCTAAAAATATCCACCAATCAGAAGCCGATGCATCTCATTAATTTTGGCTCTCGACCAATCAGAAGCCTCCATTCAAAAGTGGCTCGTATTCCCATATAGTACTACTTATGTGTTAAGCAACATAGGTTATGGAGACCGTCTGAGCTGCTGGTGCGCTTTCCAGAGGAATTTGCTCGGTAGATGGAGCGCCGTTTGAAGGAAAAGCTTCTACAGCAGATAAAATCGTCACTTCATCGTTTGGATTAATTGTTGTATTCCTTCGTCATACACCGGATTCACCACTGTATCAAGATGAGCTATTTGAACGGCTAAGAGAATTTTTAAACAGCCTTGACCTTAGCCTTTGCAGAGATCAAGTTATCGGTGCCGGCTGGCTGACTCCACCGAATTGCCGTTTGAAAATGCCATTGTCATCTCACATCAAATGGACAATGATACTGGCTGCGTCTTACTAACCCCGCCGGACAGCTGTTCAAGTAAGGTAAGTTGCAATCGAACCATTTTTGGTCACGTAAAACTGGGGCAAAATGAAAGGAAAATTCGAAAAGAAGTGTCTCATGTTTATTTCTCGCTTAAAATGTTTGTTCGCGATAGATTTTCATGATCCAGTAGCTTATTTCACATTAGGAGCCTAATGTGAAATAACGTTCTTTTCAAGTCTTGCGAACATTGTTATTTTGATGAAAGCAACAGACTTTCGTATTTTATTTCCTGAGCTTATTGTTAATTGACGATTCAATACCTACTCAATGTTCTACATCTCCGAACATGAAGGATTGCCAAAGTAAAGATATCAACACCCCTGGAAAAAACATAGTTAAGACTTGCTTATTGCCTTTTTTTTCTAGATCAACTGGAATTCGTGATGATGTGGAGTTTTTACTCGAAGAAGAACTGAGCAGTATCCAGCTTTATGAATTGCACATGGTTTATGCGAAATACTACTTCTGGGTTATATTGGGCTTTTGCCGTATAAATTGACTCTCTTAAAGATGTAAATAATGCATTAAGAAGTTATGGCCTTAAATCCTTCAAGGGTGATAGGCTCACAGAAATGAAGAACAAACAGAAATTGGAAAACACAATGTCGATGTCATGTGTGCGAAAGTAAAATTGAAGCTTTCTTTCAAAATAGTTATTGCTATGTGGCTCTCCAGAATGTAATTATTCATAGATGTGTGGCTTTCCAGGATTTAATTCATTATCAATGACATTTTGGAACACATTACGTGTAGCTTGAGCCTAAGGCTTGTGACTTTCTTTCGACAATAATATAAACGTCTGTCAAATTTCCATCATTTGAGGCTTTAGTATATCTAGTGGGAAGTAAATACAGGTAGAATGTAGTCTGTCAATATTTTACAACAAAGGTATCAATATTATTGTTGCGTTAAGGTCACACAAAACGTGGCATTCTGGCCAATCTTGATGAAATTGGGGAATATTCCCTTCCAATATTTTAAATCTCTTCTGCATAACTTTACTGATCAGTTTTCAGCTAGAACTGGTGATGTTAAGAGTAGGATCCATGTAGACCATTGTAGTGTGCAACTGCTGCTTTTAAAAAATCCTTTCCTATTGTCAAAGCTTGGTTATACTAATGAGGTTCACAGTGGCATCCAGATGTATCATTGGAGTGTGCAACTGTTGACTTTTAACATTCTTGTCTTATTGTAAAAGCTTGGTTACTAATGAGGTTGTTAGTGGCATCCAGATGTGTCATCGGAGTGTGCAACTATTGACTTTTAACATTCTTGTCTTATTGTAAAAGCTTGGTTACTAGTGAGGTTGATAGTGGCATCCAGATGTGTCATCGGAGTGTGCAACTATTGACTTTTAACATTCTTGTCTTATTGTAAAAGCTTGGTTACTAATGAGGTTGATAGTGGCATGCAGATGTGTCGTCGGAGTGTGCAACTATTGACTTTAACATTCTTGTCCTATCGTAAAAGCTTGGTTACTAATGAGGTTGATAGTGGCATCCAGATGTGTCGTCGGAGTGTGCAACTATTGACTTTAACATTCTTGTCCTATTGTAAAAGCTTGGTTACTAATGAGGTTGATAGTGGCATCCAGATGTGTCGTCGGAGTGTGCAACTATTGACTTTAACATTCTTGTCCTATTGTAAAAGCTTGGTAACTAATGAGGTTGATAGTGGCATCCAGATGTGTCGTCGGAGTGTGCAACTATTGACTTTAACATTCTTGTCCTATTGTAAAAGCTTGGTTACTAATGAGGTTGATAGTGGCATCCAGACGTATCGTTGGAGTGTGCAACTATTGACTTTTAACATTCTCGTCTTATTGTAAAAGCTTGGTTACTAATGAGGTTGATAGTGGTATCCAGACGTATCGTTGGAGTGTGCAACTATTAACTTTTAACTTTCTTGTCCTATTGTAAAAGCTTGGTAACTAATGAGGTTGACAGTGGCATCCAGATGTATCGTCCGAGTGTGCTACTGTTGACTTTAAGCAGCCCTATCCTGATGTAACAGCTTGGTTACTAATGATGATGTCTGAAATATTGGTTAAAGTTACTAATATTCATTAAGGCGTTTTGCCCACGGGTACTGCATCAAATCGAGAATAGCTTTTGGTAGCACTAATTTTGAAGTGGAGTTATCTGTTTGTTTTTGTCTGCAATTTACGACATTTCTATAAGTAAATCATGTTAATCTGAGTAAAAACTAGGCGTGTTTTTAGGCAGTGATAAAATACAACCACACCTTCCCGGATATGTTTTTCTAGGAAGAATATACTGAGTACATATTAGAGGATGATGATTATTATCTCCTGATTATTACTTTCTTATTTCCTTTATAGTGGCAATTTTAATTATTCATGACTGAGTTAAGGAAATGAAGAATCAAACTGGGTTAAAATGATTTTAACCCAAATTTCATTTTGAACTATGACAATGATGAGTTTAATCGAATGCAAACTGATGAGCAATTTGCAGACAAGCAATACAATTTTTGTCAATGAAAACGAAATGGGGTGTCCCAAAAAAGAAGACCCGAAGACCCCGAAAACTCTAAAAAGTAACCCAAAACCCTCAATTTGGCTAACCCTAGGCCTAAAGTTGGTTATTTTAGTTACCTCAAGCGAAGTTCAAGTCCTTCATTCCCTACAACTTGTTTTAAAGTGAAAGCTAGGCGATCCGCCATATTTAGCTGAGTAACCACTCTCCACATGTGGCCGGACATCTTCATTTCTCATCGGATGTACATGGCCCTGTTACACTCTAGGTCTAAAAACCAACTTTAGGCCTAGGGTTGAAGGTTTTGAGTTACTTTTTTCGAGTCTTCGGGGTTTTAGGTTCTTCGTTTTCGAGACACCCAACGAAATGCCCTTTTTATAATGTACTTTTTGAAGCAGTGTTACGAAATAGCAAGAAATTAAAAAAAGACAACGAATACCAGTAATTTCGCTATCTGATTGACTAATTAAGAGTCTTGACAACGCTGTTCGCGTCATTTTGGGAAATAAACCAATCATATTGCTAGCAAGGTTTTTGACAACGCTTCGCTCTTTCTTTTTCTGATCTTGGGCACGCTCTGAAATAAACATTTACTTTGACGTTGAATGAATAAACTCGAATCCAAACTCGAACATACCTTCCTCCCTGAATATTGTGGTAAAAAAGAAATAGAATGTAGTTCAGAGGTTTCTGTATTCTTATAGACAAC
>NC_090886.1:50179429-50189429 GCF_036669925.1 Montipora capricornis
ACATCGGTGATGCGTCTCGCATAACGTAAAAGTTTGCTCTCAGTCAGCAATCTTCCTGTTTTCCGGCTCTCGTGCCAGATTTCCCACACCTTCAAGCTCTCGTTCATTCAATTTCTCGATGAGACCTTTCCAAGGAACAAGAAATGCAAACAGAAATGTAGCGGCAAAAATTACGATCACTTGAAACACGTTAACTATAGTGTTGGACACAAGATAGACAGGCAATTGGGTAAATTGAACAACCATAATCGCCACGAACAAACAAATGTAGGCAACCACCATGACAATTTGTAACTTGGTAACCAATTTAGTATCCTTTTTCATCAGTATTAAAGTCGCCAAGAGCTGCAACCCACCAATTGATATTTTAAAAACACCGTAGCTCGCACCGACTGCTTTGCTGAAATCGAAGACAATCTCGTAACACACGACTTCCACCGATCCATTCAGGATTGCGGCGCTTGAGCAATCGATTGGAGCATTGGAAAACCTATCAGTATCCCAAACTTTGAACTCGAAGCAATACTTACTTTTCTCATCTGGGTCGCAGTCGTAGCTGACGTTGATCAATAAAAGGTAAAAGAACATTATCAATGTAAACGCTGCCAGTGTTAAGAACAACAAAGAAATGCTTGTCGTAAGCTTGGACAGAAGCGCACTTCCCTCTCCGAGATTGGTATCTTTTACTTGCCATGTAGTCTGTCTATTTTCGTCCATTTTCTTCTCAATTATATTGGGAAAGGCGTATGCTGCGAGCCAGCGGGATGAATTTGGGACCTTGCGAATCAATATATACCAAGCGAAAGAAAGGATTAAAACGATCATGATCATTATGAGCGGTATTGCGATAACCAAGTTATAGTAGCCTTCATTCATGACGAGCTGGAGCGACTGAACCCAGTATAGTAACTCCTCTGCTGTGCACAAGAAGTTCTCAGTCTTTAAGGGAACTTAACGAGCATTTGAGAGACATTTCTAGGCTCCTTGTAATCTGTAAAGACTGTCTACAGAGATGTTTTTATCTCCTACAATAATTTGATCTGTTCGGAAATCTTAGCGGAAAATTGAATTAGGAAATAACATGAAAGTGCCTTCTGAGAACTTCCCAGCGAATCGTGTGCTCATCCGAAACTGCTTGATGACCTTTGGCACTTTTCCCTGGTTGCGAAAGTTTTAGGTGATGTTTTAGTAAAGAAATCTGTAGCTGGTTGGCAACATTGAACCGAAATTCTTAGAACAGTTTGACTCTCCCGAACACGTATTCCAGTCTTCCAGGGCGAAGGATGAGGTAGCGAGGCAGAGTAGTCAGCGATGTGACAGTTTGAGTACAGCGAAAGTGAAATTGAAAGTTTCAGAAGTCTCTTGAATTTGAGGTTTTGCAAAGTTATAGATGTTGGAGTTTTAAAGAAGCAGAGAGAGGAGACTTGTTGAAGCCTTAAAAAAAACTGTTACAGTTTAATCAATCAAGTAATGGTTATAGTAATTTTGGGGTTTCTCGAAAGTGAGAAAATCAACTTAAGGTGATTCCCTAGTATTGCACTGCGCATCCTGTTCTGCGCATAACACAGCGTAGGCCACGTTCGTATTAAGGCATGGCTAAGAGGCTTTATGGTCAAATTTCACGGCTCAGTTCTGTTTTCTTTGTCTCACAAGTCTCAACGGATATTTCTAAATCAAACAATGTTTGAATTTAACCATAAAGACCCGTAGCCATATTAATATATCGAACGTGGCCAAAAACATTTCAAAATGGCGACCTTTCTTGCCGGAAACCTCGCTAGGAAGAAGAATGGCCGTTTTCAGAGCACAGCAGTAAAGAGCAAAACAAGAAACCTTTTAGCCTCTCGCAAAACAAAAAGTCGAGTCATAGCTTTGATGATGCGAAAGAACATTTCAGTCCAACAGTGAAAGTAAACCTTGCTATCGGGGAGACGTGTTGTCGAGGGGTCGTGCTTGGCTTGCTTTCTGTTTCCCCCTAAACGAGGTTGGTGACCTATCGTTTTTTTGGCATAATTTTATTCTCTTACTCATCCTCTTTGCGCTGTGAAAAAATTTAAAAAAATTTACGTCAGAAAAAAAAGTTACAGGAAAAAGAGGATTCGTAGCCATCACTCATGGACACAAAGTTGTCTCCACGAGATCACGCACCCGACGAATATTTGTAGCCAGTGCCTTTTCAAGACGTGTGCCTGTGCCATAGAACAAACATTAAATTATTCCTTTTGAGCAATACAATTCACCTGGGCCCAGTTGCTCAAAAGCCGATTAACGCTAATCCCAGATTAAAAATTAACCAAGCAGTTCATTTCTCTACTCCCAAATGCTGTTCAACGCAGATTTTCGGCAGAACTTTACGTGAGAAGACGTCAATCTTGAAAAACAAAAATAAGCAAAAGAAACTTTCACCAAAAAAATGAAAACGTGAAACAAACGTTTACGAAAATCCTGGATTACGTTAATCGGCTTTCGAGGAACCGGGCCCTGTTTTGTTATTTTAAGAATTACGTCAAAGCTGTGCTTCCTGTTCTTGCAAAACGTAGCCTGAACCGATAGAACAACTTGTCCTTGATAGATGAAGTCGCAATAATTAAATGAGTAACTTGAGCAAGTTATATCTCGCGAACGAGCTTGGTGACCTATTTATTTAATTGCACATTTCGAGTCACCATAATGTAGGGAACAATCGAGAAAAGTTTAAAGGAAATCTTACGACAACCTCTATTACTAAGGAATCACCTTAAGTACATTTATAAGTACAGAAACCCCTGATACAAATTGCGCAAGAGCGCAAGTATCCTGAGAGCAGAGTCTCTTCTGATCTTCCTAGAATGTCGGGAAGAGGAAAGTAGACTTTCCTCTTCCCGACATATCTAGGAAGACCGAAAGAGACCCTGCTCGCAGGATAGAGCGGAAGATGAAATTCTTTGGCATGTTACCCTCCAGTGAGCTTAGACTGCTAATATCATCATGCATGGACGAGTTCCTGGAAACACTCGGAGGGCGACCACAGCGAAGTTGGATATCAGATATCTGTGATTAGTATCACCCAACTAGTGGACTAATGCAAATCCTGCATTTTAATTGGCTAGCCTACTAAAGGACTATTAGTAATAGTCCTCGAGTAGCGAAAAGCGTGACGCTTTCTTTCGTTTTATTCCCAAATAAACATTTCTTCCACTTGCATTTGCTAACTTTATTAGTGACTTTCCTGTCCGTCTAGTTGGGTGATACTAAAACAATTATAGCCCTTCGCCCTCAAGGGCCACAGGTCAATAGCCCATTCGGCTTCGCCTCATGGGCTATTGACTCGTAGCCCTTGCGGGCTACGGGTCTAATTGTTAAATGGACACGGAGTACACCATCGCAAGCTATTAGGCTCGCTGAGAAGAGAAACTTGAGAATAATCCATCATCAGAGTGCGTCTCCGGATCCTGTGAGATCTTTGGCGTTAAGAAGACGTTTATTAATTAGTTGAGGGAATCCGGGATTGACCTAGAAAATTTTCTTTGGTAAGGTTTCATCACTGGGAACAATGGTGTAATTTCCATAAGAGACTCTACTTTTTCTTAAAAAAAACCTGGCTCTTAACAAGAGAATGCCTCAAGTTCGGCCTTGTAAAGATTTTAGACCAGCCAACTTTGATTTACAATCCGTTGTTCTTTAGCCTGCGAATATAGCCGAGTCCCATCGCCCTGGCCGCTTGCAGCATTCGTGCCATTCTCGTCACCAGAGCCTAGGATCGACCCAAGGCTCTGGGAAACTCTACGTCACGGTAGAACATACGCCGTAGCGTTCTTATAGCCAAAAATTGGCTATTTGAACCTTGCGACGCCTTCTCACTCTTCGTGCTAACATGATTGCACCAATTAGAGACACTTTTGATTGTTCTTCACGAAAATCAAGGAGAAGACACTTTCTTTCAGGGTTCCCCAGAGCTCCTTTCTCCCTCAGTCAAGAGAAGAGTTCTGGGGTCGAGATGGCGTTCGGGCGTGAGACTCTCGCCCGAACGCTGCAAGAGGCCGGAGCGATATGAGTCGGCTGTATTCGCAGGCTAGTTATTCTTACGCATGCGGGCCAACTTATCACGTCTGACTGACAAGAGCGCGTATTCAAGAAGACGTGGTTTAATGACTATGCCTAACAATTAACGAATGCAAATTACAAAGTCACGATTTAAGACCCTTTCTGTAGCACCGTCCTTAGTCCCACTGGAACAAAGACTTACCAATGCTTAGACTCCAATGTGTCTCACTTATCATAGATTCAATGTAAAAGATCTGGAGAATCAGTTCCAGGCGTTCAAGCCCCTTTTTGTTATTGATCTACATAGAGTATAATTTGCGCTGCTGTTTCCATCCCGGTCACTCTTCCGATTAATCTCATTTGATTACCACGGCTTTCCGTGGAATTAAATTATTACGAGTTTTCAACTCTTTTTCCAGGAAACATGCTGGAGAGGCGAAATACGGAACAGTGTGAAAAAGGCAATCCATCGTGCGAAAATTGCATCGCGCAAAGGCACGCGAGTTACATGCAAAAAGTTTCTTTCTCGCAGGACCAAAATCAGATGCGCTTGTCTTCGAGTGATCCGCGAGATATCGCGGGAAAGCGAGTGGCGACACGCGAGGAACGCGCAACCATTTACGATGCCCTGAATGAAGAGATTGCGGGGAACTATCAGTAAGTTTCATAAATTTGTGCTCATGACCCGTTCGAGGATAAGCTTAGGTCTGTATCTTCAGAACAAACGTATGAGAGATGAGACGAGTTCAGCGTTAACTCTGAGTTGAGCGGGTCGTCATAATATTCTGTACCCAGGCCCTGACGGTTGAGTTACAAGTGGAGAGAACAATAAATACAATGGTTTTACTCTTCATCTGGTTTCATCAAACTCTGTGGAGTGTTTTCCATTTTCGTCTGTAATAATTTCTATTATTAAATTCTCAACCTCGGATAATGCATTTCGCGTGCTCTGATTGGTTCACTCAATCTCGGTTATCAGCTCATATACCTTGGTTTGACCTTATATGGTAAATGATTGCGTTAAGCGTTACTAAACTAAAAATGTTTTCGTCGGAATGCCAAATTTCTCTTTGAATAAAGATAAAAAGGAGAAAAAAAAACTTTTTTTGTGGAAAGTTTGGATCAATTCCGACGTTTAGAAGTACGCGAAAAGGCAAGAAATGTTTTTGTAACGAGCCTGCGTCTGTCTGACAACAAGGTATTACACAACATCGCATCAGTTCTCGTCAAGTTTTTTTTCTATTTCGCTCGGATTTGCTCGCTTTTTCCGCTCGTATTTCGTACTTCCAAATTTTTGGAGTTGAAGGAATTTAATAAAACAATTATTCCATTCGCGCTTGTTGAATATGAGACTGGTTATAGCCAACTCGGCGCTACGCGCCTCGTTGGCTATTTACCATCTCATATCCAACGCGCGCTTATGGAATAATTGTTAATTATTCTTGCGGGATAATTTCCTCCCACCGGGTAGCTACTGTCATCTCACTTCATTCGACGAATCAACCAATACTCTGCCATCTCGATCCTTGACCCGCACCCGTCCCGTTGAATAACGGGTTTCAGTCCGACCGTCGGGATAAACTGTCTTCACTGTTCCATCTGGGTACTCTCTTTTCTAATCAAGAGCAAACACAAAGTCGGGTATCATTACAGTCAAGAGAGTATGAATACTCTCTTGTTACAGTACAAGTGTCTGGTAAACAAGAACATTTAGCGGCCTCGTTTGAAAGCAGCAATGAAAGGCAAAAAGTTTCGGAGAAAATCAAAAGGAAAAAAAGTTAATAGCTCCACAGCATTGGAACTTTAAGGGAGACAAGCAGATCTGTCAGTGACTTGAAATTAAGGCGCAACTACACTAAAAATAAAATAATAAAACAGGGTTTTATGGAGAAGCAATGTGGCATTGCCCTCTCGTACTTGCGCGACCTCTTGATGTTGCAACGTCTACCTACTTTGTAATATTTGGTGTGCGTTTCTCTTTGTCCATTTGGGAACTCGATGGTTCTCTCTCCATCTTTGTTGACTTTCTGTATTGTTCCGTCACTGAAGACACATTCCTCTGCGCCATTTGGGTGCAAGTACTTTATGGTCTGATCAGGAAAAGTTATCTCCTTTGTGCCGCCTAGATAGTGTTTCTCGATTTGTTTGCTGAATACAAGAGAAAAACAGTGGATCGCTTTTAATAATATGTCAGAGCTACTTTCATATGACCTTGAAAAATAAAATTGAAAACAGAGCGTAAACAAAAATGCAAAACATTTCATTGGCTTATCGAACAAAAACAAACGAGCACGAATTTTCATTGACTTAGCGAAAGCAGATGTAAACAACGTCATCTCTCCATGGAACTTTCTGGAAAGCGATCGGCATTTCGCTTTGACGCCGTTTGATTTATGCAGTAACGTGATTGAGCAATCGAACTGTTTACTGCCCACATTAGGAGTTTCCTTGGCGGGAATAAGGAGAAGCTTTGTTTTAATCTTGCCAAACATGGGTCTGTGAAACATACGAAAGTCGCTCTAATCGAGACATTATTCATGAAGCAAATGTGAAGTGAGGGTCAGAAAACGAAATAAGCCGGTCACGGAGTGCTGCAGCAGCGTGACGTGTATGCAAACAACCTGGTCTCCGCGAGCCCAAGCAGGATGGAGCTATAGCTGGCAAGAGCGTCCAGAAACTAACAGTCATTGACCAACGGAGCTGAGACAATGGTCTGCAGTCCACTGATGAGATAAAAAGTAGGCGACGGATACGGCAACGAAAATGAGACTTCAAAATACAACATTCCCTGTCTTAAGGACGTTCGCGCTAATTGTTTGTGCGCAACGTAACTGCGCAGGTAACGCGACTGTAATATGTCACGCATTACTTCGAGCATTAGCGAAGTTGAGGTTTGAAAACCTTTGCAGAAACCGTGGACGATAAGTCTTGCACAGCGTTGGATAAGAGAAGATCGTGATCAGTCAAAATTGATTAAAAATATTTAGGAAAGTCAAGTAGACTACTGCACGACTGATGTTTGCGTTGTTTTTATCAGTCGTGCACTAGTCTACATGACTTTCATAAATATTGTTCAAGCATTAGTTAAAATAACATGGCGACAAAAACGCCGGGGAAAGAATTCCAGGCCGGCAAAAGAATGGCACATTTATTTCCGAATCATCATGAAACGTTAAAGAGAAGTGAGCGGGAGGATGGAAAAGCTCTTTAAATGGTAGCTGCTGTTCGAGTAGTGGCTGAAAGTTTGGAAAACTCGAAGACGAACCGTTGCGTAAATTTAATGGGGCTGTTTCTTTTTTCAATGTTTTTATTACCCTACGAACTTAAGTTCAAAATGAATGTATGTTTTTGAAGTTCTTTTCCTTTACTTTCGTGAAATAGAGCAGTATTTTCGTCCTCGTCGGCTTGAATAGTGCGGACCTGCGTGGAAAAAACCAGCCATTAAATTACACAAAAACCACACTCCAGAAAACGAGCATGACGGCAATGGAGAAATATTATACAAAACACTAACCAAATGAAGATGACGACTGCTTAAAACTTCGTTGCTGTGCTCGAGAAAGCTTTGTTTTGGGGTAAAAACCTTTCATCCCTTCAACGATCGATCCTCTCTTGGGTTCCAGTCCTTCCCCGACAGGTCACGCAAAAACGTGACAAACGAAGTTTTCCAAGAGCTTCGTAAAATCACATCGATTTTACTCCCTTGGATCATCGGTGACCCCTATTTTTTTAATCATGAATCACTTACTCTACTTACTATCTACAAAATATGATAAAATGAAAAAAATCTCACCTTAAGAAGTTATCTTTTTTTTAAATTTTCTTTCCTCGTGCCATCGAATTCCGGTAGTGGTTGCAACGGATAGAGGTTACGAAAACGCTCGTCCAGGATGAACTCTACTGTTTACGACATCCCTAGCGGCATGAAATTATCTTAAAATCCCACCCCTAAAAACCTATGCACGAAAACCTTCACTCTAACAGTTTATTTTTAGGATTTTCGATGGATGAGCAGATGAGGCTACCTTTCATTCTTATGACAGATTTATCGAAATTAAGGCATTTTTCCACTGCCATTTTCTCCGAAACAAAGTCGGTGACCCCCAATTTTTTTTATATTTTTGGAGTAAGTACTTTATGACCTAACTCTAGGCGAGAAATGCAGAAAATCTCACCGTAGGAAGATTTTGGCGCGTACGTCCTTAAGTATTTTATCCTGATTATTCCTTCTTGTTCGTGTTGGGTTGGCAAGAGCGGATTTTAAAGTAAAGCCACATAATGACGGCTTACAGTTCATTTTGTTTCCCGAGAATCTCAATGTTTCCCCGAGGCACCAGTCATTAAGTGATTTGTTACACAAAAAGAAAAACGTGCAATGGCAACAACAACGGCGGTCGTCGGTCAACATTCGCGGGTAACAGTTCACTGTTACCCTCTGACGTCATACCTTTTGCACTGTTGCCCGCTCAGAGACTTTTGGCGGGAAACAGTTTTATTGTTAGATGTCATGTGACCTCGAAGTAACCAATGAGAGCGCGCGCTGTTGGGGGAAAAATTTTCAGCTATATAACAAATAAGATTATTACTCTCTCGAGTTGGCTTTGGTTGCATAGGCCATCACATAACATGTCAAGAGGCAAAAGACGAGTCTGCTTCACAATGGTCCGTTATTGGGTGATATCAAACGTCAACATGCAAGGGCGTCTCAGACACTTGCTAACAGAGGTCTATGTTTTTAAACCCGTGTTCCTTACCAGAGAAAAGTGTTCCCACCCAATGTACCCTCATCCAAAAACGAAAGCATTTAAGCATTACACAAACCTAGGAAACTGTAGCACCTCTAAACCATCAGGGTAAGTGGTATGTGTTGTCTGAGCTTCGGAATAGTAGTAAATCTGACAAAAGAGGAAACAGAAGAGAATCGAACATAATAAACAGAGTAAAAACATCAAAAAGCGGTAAAGTTTGCGATAGAGCTCATAGTTCCCACAGCGCGTGCAGCTCCACAATTGAAATATATTTAAAGCGGCACTGTCAAGGTAGTTTTTTTTTGTAATAAGTGGTTTTAGGAAAAAAAACTCGGTAAAACACATTCCATTGCTGGTAACAAAAGGTGACGATATTAAAATAACTTTCCTAGGATGATCAATCTATATTGAATTTTTGGCGTTTTTTTTTTACCCATTCATTTCGAATGCGCCCCCAGTTAACGAGTAAAATCGTCTGACGTCAGACAAAGATAAGTCTTACTCTCAGGTGTGGGGAAGGGGTAAACGCTACATCTAAACATAAAAAAGTCAAAATGCCAGAATGGAGTTAAGAGCCTGTGGTCTTGTATCGGTGGTTGTTTTAAAACACTATAGCTTGATTTTATCAGCTGAGCTAATGGAAGTAAAGGGCCTCCGTAGGAAAAAAAATTAAAATGCCGATGTTCTCCCTGCTTTAGCTCTGCACAACAGCTAATTCGCTCGGACAAAGTGCGAAAGCGCGAAACCTAAAAAGCCTCAAAGGCGTGAAAACACTGGCCAATTTTTTAAAGTTTGAATCCATTTCCATCTTCCTCATCTTTAGCTGTGCGCCACTTCCATCAATGCAAAGGCGTTTGGTAGTCATTGAAGGAAGATCATATGCAATGATGGCGCAGTGGTGAGAGCACTCGCCTCCCACCAATGTGGCCCGGGTTCGATTCCCATACTCGGCGTCATATGCGGGTTGAGTTTGTTGATTCTCTACTCTACACCAAGAGGTTTTTCTCCGGGTATTCTGGTTTTCTCCTCTCCTCAAAAACCAACATTTGATTTAATTTTATTTGCGTTAAATTAACCGCAGTAAAAAATATTTATAAGCTGACGTTTTTAGCGTTAACCCTTCGCCTTCACCAAAGTTTCTTTACACTGTCCCCTCGCCACCAAAAACTGTGAAATTGCCTCTTACTTTCTCATCAAAAATCGCCAAGGTACTCAACAAATTGCTTTAA
>NC_090886.1:50199429-50206929 GCF_036669925.1 Montipora capricornis
CTGAAATACAGGCTACTGATTGCACCTGGTTTAGCAATAATTTTATTTATGATACATTTAACGTAGCGCTTTAACTATTAAAATATTCTAAAGCGCTTTACAATATGTGCAAGAAAAAATATACATAATAAATAAAACAAAAATTATAATAGTAATAAGAATATTTAATTACAAATTAAAAGCTTTCTGAAAAAGGTGAGTCTTCAAACGTACTTTAAAGAGTCAATGTTCCTACAGTTTCTAAGGCTAGATGGCAAAGCATTCCATACTGCTGGTCCAGTATGGGAAAAAGCTCGATCGCCAAAAGTCTTCCGTGTCACCTAAGGGATTAAAAGCAATGTTTCGTAATCAGATCGCAGGCTGTATCTAGTTCTAGGCTTTACAACAAGTAGTTCAGATAAATATTGTAGCCGCAGGCCGTTCAGCGTTTTATAAACTAAAAGCGCAATCTTAAATTTTACTCTAAATTTCACTGGCAACCAATGAAGTTCCCTAAGTACCGGAGTAATATGGGCGAACTTAGGAATTTAGCATGTAACCTGAGCAAGAACTTTTTGAAGTCGATCATATTGATATTGCGGAGGCTTATACAAAAGAGAGTTGCAATAATGTAAGGGTGCGTTCGATTGACCGTATTCCGGAATAAGAATGCAAGGAATATAAGGCAGAAATTCTTCGTTTTTACGGTGATTCACATAAAAATTGTCAAACATCCGCTAAAATGCTATGTTAAACATATTTTTGCTGTTTTTGCTGCTTCGAAACGCGCCAAACATACCGTTTTAATCATCACTCCACGTATTCTTATTCCGGAATAGGGTCAATCGAACACGCCCTAAATGTGATGTAACAAACGCATGAATGAAACACTTTGTTGATTCTGCAGACAGATAGTTTGCCTAATATTATAAAGCCCCCTAAATGCCTTACTACACACCTTTCCTATATGAGTGTTCATAGACATATGGTTATCAAACCATGCACCAAGGTTTCTAACATGCTAAAGGGGATGAATGTCACAGTCACCAACTTTAATTGAAGCTATGGTAACCTTAGATAACTGCTGCCACGAACCGATGATTAGAAATTTTGTCTTTGAATCATTAAACATCAACCTGTGTAAGACTAACCAAGCCCTAACATCAGCTATGCAGTTCTCAATAGCCTCGATCGCTTGATCTTGAGCAGCAAACGAATCTGGACGAAACGACACATACAACTGAGTATCATCAGCGTATCCTTGAACTGACGGAAAGTGCTTCTTAACAACCTCAAACAGCCTTGATGCATACAATAGAAAAAGAACAGGTCCCAAACAGCTCCCCTGAGGAACACCATAGTTTAAATTGAAGGTCTTGGAGGACTGCTGATTAACAATTACACGTTGACCCTTCACGTCAAATATGATCTGAACCACTTCAGAACATCACCGCAAATTCCAAAATCTGATTCAGGATCTTATGATCGACAGTGTTGAAAGCGGCACTCAAGTCTAAAAGAACGAGATGAGTTACTTCCCGTTTGTCCACGTTGGAGAGTATATCTTTCTGGACTTTAAGAAGAGCCGTCTCAGTTGAATGGAAATGACGTTAGGATGACTGATGAACTGGAAGTGGAGCATTATCAGAGCAATGCCGAAAAAGCTGACCCACAACTGCCTTCTCAGCTGATTTGGAGACCATACGCAGATTACTGACCGACCTGAAAGTTCTTACTGACTAGTTCAAGTCCCAGTTTCTTTAACAACGGCCTAATTAAAGCAGCTTTCCGACTGTCTGGAACTTGTCCCTGTTGAAGGGATAGATTAATCATTTTAGTTATGACTGGAATTAGTTCATCGCCACACAGTTTCAACAGCCATGTCGGTATCGGGTCTAACTGACAACTAGCATTAGAAAAGCCCATAATAATATCAGACACTTCTTCCTCGGAGAGGACATAAAACTTCTCAAACTTGCTCTCAGATGCAGGAACATTTAGAACTGGTGGAACAACAGTAATATATAGCATCAATGGCATTTATAATTAGGTCAACTTTCCGGCAAAAGACTCTCCAAAATCATCAGCTAACTTGCAGGGATCATCATGGGGAGGAAGCTGATTTTCTTCAGGCTTCTTAGACATGGATAGTACAACTTGAAACAGTTTTCTTGTGTCGCCACCACATTCTTCAATGAGATCGGAGTAATACCTCTACTTCGCATTCTTCAGAAGCATAGAGTAGTTGTTGCAAACTTCCCTATACGCATCCTCATCCTGCTGTGATCTCGATTTCAACATCTTCTTTTCTAGTTTTCTTCGCGCTATTTTAATTTTTTTTTTAAGTTCCAAACTGAACCACGGCACTCTTGGTCTTACAGTCAGAATCTTGGTATTCACGGGGGCGTGATAATCCAAGATTTGTGACAAAGTGGTATCCTAATACTGAGCCAGTTCTTCGAAGCTTGTCCACTGTGAATTGCACAGAACAGATGATGCAATGTCCGATCTAAAATTATCCATATCAATCTGTTTGAACTTCCGATAAGAAACTTCCTAGACCAGCATATTAGGATCAGGGATAGATAATTGACATTCAGCAAAGCAATCATCAGAAATATAATATGTCGACTTTGGAGGGAATATATTAATGTCATTATACGACCGTGAGATGATAAGATCCAGAATATGTCCAGAAACATGCGTAGGGGTGGTAATATGTTGCAGCAAAGCAAACGTATCCATGAGTTCCCTGAACTTTCTGGCACCAGCATCACTGGAATCATCAAGATGGAAATTAAAATCACCAGAAACTAGCAAGACTTTAGGACATAACACAGTAGTTTCCAAAAAAGCAGAGAACTCTTGGAAAAATACACGTGCTTGTACAGGATGTTCCTTAGAATAAGGAGGACGATAGACGACCACTGGCTTGATTATCCTGCCATGCGCAGTTAACTTCCCCTCCGAGAACTCAAAGGACGACTTTTGCCCACCGTCAAAAAAAGACATACCCAGGCTCAAGTTATAGAAAACACCCGTACCACCGCCATTTCGCTCAGATGGTCCGGGGAAATTCTTGAAATTAAATCCTGAAGGTGAAAACGAGGCCAGGCTAACAGTGTCTTGATCATTGAGTCAGATCTCTCAGTCACCGAACAAACATCAAGTCCACTATCCAAAACATTATGCAAAAACTCTGCAGACTTGTTGTTCTATAGCCTGATGAATGTACTGGGAGAAGAGATATCTTGTTCCTGATTGACCTTGTGTTTACGTTACCAAATTGCAACAATCTTTTAGGTGTAAGAGAAGTTGGTGTTCTTTCAAGAATAGCAGTTGATTAAAACCTGTCGGTACAAGCTAACAAATTGTCTACAATATTTGGCATTTTCTTAAGGGTCATAAATAGGCGGCTTGCTTGCTTTCGTAACGAAATTCCCACGGGACTTACTTTCACGACAAATGCTCCCTGACTATCCGGGGAACAGGCTCATTTGGGCCACCAATGTAGCCTCCTTCATGTTAAGGACGCTCACACCAGTTTTCAAGATCAACGAAAAACCAATCAAATGGGTTTATAATTTGGCTTACTGGATACGCAGACTCCTAAGGTCTTGGTTTGCCAAGCGAAACAAGATTGAAAAACTAATGCTAACTCTCTAGCATTTAAGCCATACGTACTTTTTGATACGACAACACTAAGTTAATGTTTCGTTTTATGTTGTCTGTGCTTATACTAATCGATTGATTTCTTTCGGCCTCGTTCTGAAAACGAGGCCAAATCAGAGACCGACGTCAGACGCACGGCCACATGGTATCAGACGGTTTGTTAAACATTAGGGGATAGGCTGGTGGTAATAATGCATTTTTATTGACATTTAGGCGGTCTTGATGGCCTCAAAATGTAAACACAAAAACAAGCTTTAGTATTTCAAATTAAAAAAAAAAAACACTGAAATATCCAGGTTTGAGGAACTAAAATCCAGATTTCCCAATCGAACGCATCCTTGAGTATCTTGCACATTGGTGATGCTTCTCACATAACGTAAAACAGGGGCACCAAAGATAATCTTCGGTGAAATATGTGTTCGGTGGAGTCAAACTTTCCTATGAATTTCAGTTTTACGTTACAAATATATATATATGGGTTATTGACCAAGCGTGAGGTCAAGATGGCTGGATAATTGGCCAAGTTTCTTTTTTTTTTTGCGTGTTTATGGGCCGAAACGAAGTCGAGATCCATAAACACGCCAAAAAAGAACTTGGCCAATAAGTTATTATTAAACTACTAAAACCGTTGCGGGTTATATATGTGGCTACGTTGGCTAGTTAAGTCATGATATTGGAGCACGTATTCTAACAGACAATTTACCCTCGGGTTCCCTTTCCCTTACTCTCCCAACTGAACTGAACCAACCGAGAATGGATTTATTCGTTTTCTTTGTGACAAACAAAACGAATAAAGAGATTTCAACCCACAACCTTGAAATCGTACTTTGGGAAACTGGCTGGAGTGGCTTGCTATAACTAAGAAATAATCTGGTGTGTTCAGCGCTACGAACTGGTTCTGTTCTTATCAAATACTCCTTTAAGTATGTCATTACACACAAGCGTTTATCAACAGGATATCAAGGCAAAATAAGCACTGGTTGTGGCTTCCGAGGTCCAGACTGCCTTACTTCTAATTTGTCAACATGAAACTTGTATGAGGACTTCCCTTTAGACATCTGTTGGATATCCATTAAATGAACTGATTGACACTTTTGGCCAGTAACCAACATACACAACATATAACAATACACCTTATTCCAAAATGGCCGCTATTTTAGTATTCTTTTGTTTCCATGCAAATTGGCCCTTACTAATAATAATTTAATAATAATAATTTAATAATAATTTATTCACTTATATTGCGCAAATTAACAAAAATTTGATCAAATGCGCATTACAATTATGAAAAGTTAAGAAAGTTAAAAATACATATATAACAATTTGAGAAAAAAGAATAAAAATCTTACAAGCTAATTAAATTATGAGACTCCTACGACCTCGTTCAAGGTTAAGTATTCGTTTGAATTTTACGTTTCAAAGAGAGGTCATAAGGGCCAATTTGCATGGAAACAAAAGAATACTAAAATGGCGGCCATTTTGGAATAAGGTGTATTTCAAGTTCAGAGTCTTTGCAGGGCTCCAAGTTTTAAGGACGTCCAGATCTTTGGATACGATCCATATTGACTGGTATCTCGGAAGTGGTGGCCTGGGCTGGAAAGCTGCTTTGATAAATCGCTTTATCAGAGGGTGTTCACCCACTGTGTAAGGGCCATCCGCAATGTCTACTGTTAAAGATAATGCAGATCGAGCAGTGTTAATGGCTGAATAGCGGCTTCCAGTATCATAAAGTGTGTCAAAAAATTAATAACATTCCCCACAGCTGGATGAATGGGATTTGCATGTGTTGTTCTAACAAAGTTCTTCTACTTTTTGAAATACATTCTGCACTGTTTGGTGGTGCCTGTCCTCCATGATTCCATGATGATGTCATGAGTCTCGTCCTGACAAGAGACGTGCCATCAGTTGAAGGTTGGGCCACACAGGGCGCAGTTTGGTCCTGTCGTTTGGTAACTGGAAAAGGGAGGCCTCCTTCGGTAAACGTACTGGCTAGCTGATTAACATTTGACACATCTTTGGAAACCAAACTTGTGTTATCCACAGTGGGGCTATAACTAAGACTCTGGCCTGATCTTCCTGCAACGTTTGAAGAACGCTGGACAGCATGGTGAAAGGTGGGCAAATATAAACATATTTATCTCTCCAGCTCAAACACATTGCAGCAGTTGCATAGCCATCGGGGTCTGCACGCCCTGACACAAAAGGCTTAATTTGATAATCATGCCTTGAGGCAAATAAATCTCAGGTCTTCCCCATTTCTTTTTAACGATTTGAAAACACTTGGTTGTAGCTGCCATTCAGTTCTATCCTGAAATCTTCTTTTCAATACACCACAGCCAATGTCTCGAGTAACCTTGTTACATGTCGTAGAATGTGTGAACAAGACCGGCTTTCCAAAATATCACTTCCCAACTGAATAATTGTATTAACTTTTTCCTCAGGGAGAGTCAATGTCATGTTAATAGAGTTCAGTACAAACCCTAGATGTTCTATAACCTGGGTTGGGTGGGTGATTGATTTTTCCCTTGACACATTAAAGCCCAGGTCACCAAAAGGAGTGAAGCGGGTATCGTTTATATTCGCCTTGCATTGATCAGTTGTATCACCAAGTAAAAAACTGTCATCGAGATAACCACTTGAAATGTGGCCTCTGGTTTGCAATGTGGAGTACACTGGTTTCATAAGTTTAGTAAAGATTCTTGGTGCAGGTGCAGGTGGGTAATGTAATAAATTTGTTTAATTGGTGCCCAACTCTAAATTTCAAATATTTCTGCGATTCTGGACTGATGGAAATAGAATAATATGCATCTGACAAGTCAAGTGAGCCCATATAGCAGTTTTTCTTCATTAAATTTATACATGGTTGAAGGGTGTCTATCTTAAAATGGATGTGGGCAATATGCTGTTTTCAATATCATGCGATATTTACATTTTTCTTAGGTCGTAGAAAAACTGGTGATATGAACTCTCCATCTTCATGAAAACATTTTACGATCACCCCTTTCTGAATAAGTTCTTCCAAGAGAGTATTTAATGCCATTTCCTCATTTTTCTCAAATTTTGGTTGTTGGGATGGGAAAGCCTGAGATGGCATTGTAATAACATCAAGTTTATAACCCTTTACAATATCCAGGATTACTTTGTCAGACGTGATTCTTTGCCATTGTCTTATGCAAAACTTTAATTGACTAGCCTGCACAGTATCGTTACTGACCAGTATTCTCTCAAATTCCACAGCAGACTTTCTTGGCACTGGCCAGTCACTAGAGTTTGCGCTCACCTGAACATTATTTACAAGTTTCTCTCTTGGTTTTGTCACTATCGTCGAGGCCGATAAGGAGGTTGGTTCCTCTGTGGTGGATTTCGATACCCGCCTCTCTGCTTGGCAATAGCGCCTCTGCCGCGGTCTAAGAAAGGGAATAATCTCCTGGTTTCTGACCCGCCCTGAAACGTTTGACTACTGCTGTGAGAACATTTAAGTCTCAATGTTACTGTAGAAGTCACTTTACTAGCCTCTGACAAATCCTTAACTGACTTGCCAAGTTCAATACAAAACACCAGGCCATTCTGAACCGGTTTTTTGTCACTGCACAGCAGTCTGTATTCAGTCTTCATGTCTGATCTGAGCAGAGTTCTCCTTCTGAGATCTATTTTATCTGAAGCATCACCTAACAACGAAATGCTGTCAGAAAGGGTTTTCATAATAGTTGCTGCAGAGGGGAAGGTTTATTACCTTTTTCGGCTTTCATGAAGTCATCTAGAATTCTAGTGACTGAAGTAATACCCTTTTGGCAGGGGTTTTTGGGCTTTCTGTAGCATGACACATCTTCTTTTTTTACTTTTTTCCTA
>NC_090886.1:50214429-50224429 GCF_036669925.1 Montipora capricornis
TTTCGATTTCGACCTTTTGTGTGCTTCGTGCTATATTCTTCGTTTTCGAGTGCTTGGTTTTCGATACTTCCCCTGACGTAAAGCTCTGAGAGAAGAATAAATAAGCGTGCTGGTTTACTTAGATGTGCATGTTTACTGGCATTATGGCTCATATCTAAATCGTCGGGTACTCTTAAAGCCGGAGACTTTTTTTCTTTTATCTTTACAGGACGTAATTTCGTTTTCCGTCAGTTTCCTGTTTTCCGTTTACTTGTGATAATGCTGGAGTCAAAACAACGTATCACAGAGCTGATAATAGAATGATTTCCGCTATATATTCAAAACTGCAACTGAACAAATCACTTTCCGTGCCTTCGCCAAGTAAACACGGTTCTTCCAAACTGCTGTTTTCTTGTTCTGCTGTAACCTCTGTATTGTTTAAACGCTGTCTTATTTGCAAATTATTTGCAAAAGGTAAGTTGAGTGCTCCATAGGAGCAATCAATTCTATCCGAACATTGCTACTTTGAAACAATGCATTTATGATAAGATTGTTAATCGAGATCAGGTTGGCTCAAAAGATGCTCTTCTGTTTGCTAAGCTTATCAAAAAACGTTCGTGTCACTACATCACTATATCTCAGAACTCGATTTAAAGATAAAAATGCGTGCGTTTTGCTTTTGACACCATTACAGCTTGTTATAGTTTTTGGTAAAGTTTAATTCATGCTGAGTGTTTAAGATTAGTTTCACATTTTGACAAAGGAACGAAAACTAAGTGTATGTTTCTAGTTCATTGAGGCAAAGAAAGTAATTGTGGGGCACGGACCATTCCAAGAAAGAAGAGTATTTCCATTTTGTTATTCGTGTTTCTTTTTTTTCTTCCTTTTTTTAAAATCAGACTGCAGATTTCTTTCTTTGGTGGCGCTCTAATTACTATGCCGTGTCTTTCTGAGTGACTCACTGAGGAAAAAAGGTCAGTAATTTTCAAGTTCGTGCTAATGATTGTAAATACTTTAATATTTAAAGAGTATTGAAACCAGCGCTGTTTGCTTGACTGTACCGGTTCGCCAACGGCTGATTAAAGTTCAGGACGAATTAACCTTATCCTACGCCGGCAGGCTTTACTAAACAACCGTTACACTTGTTTGAATTGAACAAAAGTCTCAGGCGCGCTGCAGTTAAAGTGCTACTATGATCAAAAAATCATTTCCTTTTTTCTTCAGATTTTCAGTGTGTTTGCTTAACACCTCACTGGCAAAATTTTGAGCTTGGATATTTATCCAAAGGCTGTTTACTTTGAGTCTAAATTTTGGATTTCCCGGTCCGCCAATACTCACGTTCAAAACTAACCGATGGGACCTCAGAGGGTTGGATCTAGGGAAAGTGACGTCATTTACTCACCAGCTTAAAATGCAGTTCATTTTACATGCAAAACACTAGTTTAAAAGTCTGAGCGCCCGAAACTCCCGTGCTGCATATTAATTAACTAAAGCCTCATACACACCCATTGCATTCTTTAACTCATGAGTCTGTCGTTATTTTCTCCTCGATCCAGCTCTCTTAAATATTTCAAAGTTAGTAATGGCGGACCATTAAATAGGAAAATTCTAATTAAAATAAACAGGAGTCTTTTTGAAATCAAGGCTTAAAAGTTGGGTCACTTAGTGTTTAGTTAACTTAGTTTTGATGCGATGTAATACCATCCACTTAGGGACGATTATATTTTTGGGGGATCTGGATCTGTTACATTTAAGCCAAAAAGACAAACTAGAGGATATGTATTATTCACAACCAAGGCATCCACAAATACCTATAACATGAATATAAGTTTAGTCCATATCATGCACACGTCAACAAAGTATTTTGTTCAGATATTCAGTTTGTAGAAGGAGAAGAGGGTTTACAGTCTCTAGACCTCAAAGCCCCCCCCCCCCCCCCCCACGTCCCCCTCAAACAGGCTTCAAACATAAACTATCACGTTCTTGCCCAAATGCAATGTAATTCCTTTCTACATGTGATAGACTTATGATGTTTCACAGTTTGTAATTTTAAAGCTCCAATAGCTGACAAATAAGTTCTCTAACTTGCTCAATGAACCGCTGATCCTTGGGCTGCATTCATAACTTATTATGAACACCCAGTTAACTATGATCTAAAAAGTGAATAGGACATTTTATGACGAGTCCTCTGCCTTAAGTTTTTCGTTGCTAAAGTTTTCATTGTGCTGGGTTTTTAGTGATAAGTGACGTTTAGGCCTCTCTCTGATTAAATGAAACTCGTTCTGTCATATAGCAATTGGTAAGCCAAATGCAAAACAAAGTGGCGTGAATGCGTAAAGATTCAAGAAGCAATTTTTCAGAAGGAGTATTTAAAGCTCTTGTTCTTTTCAAAGCGTCAGTTGACTATTGTGCTAGCATTCTGGCTCACTCGGTTTTCACTGGCAATGCGATGCTAAATTTTGCAACTGCCGAACTCGATATGAGTTGTTTTATTTTATTTGTTTGATGATTAAGCAAGTAAAGCAGAACTGTTTTGCTCAGTGGTTGACTTGTGAAAAAAAGGAGGGTGTGATTCGGAGTTATTGGTAAGCTGCAGTCATCCATAACCTCTTACTACTTTATGCTTCTCGCTCTTAAACTCAAAGAGCGCAATTCCAAGGTGCAGCTCTGTTTGCCACAATCCTGGCCGTTTATTTGCTAACAAAACAAATCAATTATTTCATCTAGAATCGTGATTTATTTCCAGCAAAGGTGAGGGCAAACCCGCCGCGTTAACCCATTGATACCACCCCTTAACTAACCACCCTGGGAGGGAAGAGGGTGGGAAAAACTTTTTCGTCTCGAAGCTTAAAAGCAGACTAAACATCAAGCGTCTTTATCTTTCTTTCCTTCCAGCTTCATCCTTGATTTGACATTGGATCATCTCATCGAAAAAGTTTTAATTGTCAATAAGTTAATGAAAAATGGTAAATAGGAAGTTAGAGGCTGTAGAGCAGCGAATGCTAGAGCTTGCCATTGCGATAAGTGTAGAAGACAGGTATCGTGAAGGAAGGGCTCATTTTAATCTCGGCGGTGCTTACCTCAACCTACCTGATTATCAACAGGCCATAAAAACGTATGCACAAGCATTACATATTTTCACAGAAATAGGCTGCAGGGTGGAGGAGGGATCAACCTATGGAAATCTGGGAATTGCGTATCTTCGTCTAGGTAATTTTAAAGAAGCCATTGAGTACTACGAAAAACACCTTGATATTGCTAAAGAAGTAGGTAATAGAGCTGGGAAGGGATCAGCCTATGGAAATATGGGAAATGCCTATCTTAATCTAGGTAATTTTAAACAAGCCATTGAGTACTACGAAAAACATCTTAGTATCGCTAAAGAAGTAGGGAATAGGGCTGGGGAGGGATCAGCCTATGGAAATCTAGGAAATGCCTATTGCAATCAAGGTAACTTTAAACAAGCCATTGAGTACCACGAAAAACATCTTAGTATCGCTAAAGAAGTAGGTAATAGGGCTGGGGAGGGATCAGCCTATGGAAATCTGGGAAATGCCTATCTTAGTCTAGGGAATTTTAAACAAGCCATTAAGTACTACGAAAAACATCTTAGTATTGCTAAAGAAATAGGTAATAGGGCTGGGGAGGGATCGGCCTATGGAAATCTGGGAAATGCATACCGCAATCTAGGTAAATTTAAACAAGCCATTGACTACTACGAAAAACATCTTAGTATTGCTAAAGAAGTAGGTAATAGGGCTGGGGAGGGATCAGCCTATGGAAATCTGGGAAATGCGTATCTTAGTCTAGGTAATTTTAAACAAGCCATTGACTACTACGAAAAACATCTTAGTATTGCTAAAGAAGTAGGTAATAGGGCTGGGGAGGGATCAGCCTATGGAAATCTGGGAAATGCCTATCGCAATCAAGGTAACTTTAAGCAAGCCATTGAGTACTACGAAAAACATCTTAGCATTGCTAAAGAAGTAGGTAATAGGGCTGGGGAGGGATTAGCCTATGGAAATCTGGGACATGGCTATCTGAGTCTAGGTAATTTTAAACAAGCCATTGAGTACTACGAAAAGCATCTTAGTATTGCTAAAGAAGTAGGTAATAGGGCTGGGGAGGGATCAGCCTATGGAAATCTGGGAAATAACTCTATTAGTCTAGGTAATTTTAAACAAGCCATTGAGTACTACGAAAAACATCTTAGTATTGCTAAAGAAGTAGGGGATAGGGCTGGGGAGGGATCAGCGTATGGAAATCTGGGAAATGCCTATATTGGTCTAGGTAATTTTAAACAAGCCATTGAGTACTACGAAAAACATCTTAGTATTGCTAAAGAAGTAGGTAATAGGGTTAGGGAGGGATCAGGCTATGGAAATCTGGGAAATGCCTATCTTAGTCTAGGTAATTTTAAACAAGCCATTGAGTACTGCGAAAAACATCTTAGTATTGCTAAAGAAGTAGGTAATAGGGCTGGGGAGGGATTAGCCTATGGAAATCTGGGAAATGCCTATCGCAATCTAGGTAATTTTAAACAAGCCATTGAGTACTACGAAAAACATCTTAGCATTGCTAAAGAAGTAGGTAATAGGGCTGGGGAGGGATTAGCCTATGGACATCTGGGACATGGCTATCTTAGTCTAGGTAATTCTAAACAAGCCATTGAGTACTACGAAAAACATCTTAGTATTGCTAAAGAAGTAGGTGATAGGAATGGGGAGGGATCAGGCTATGGAAATCTGGGAAATGCCTATCTTAGTCTAGGTAATTTTAAACAAGCTATTGAGTACTGCAAAAAACATCTTAGTATTGCTAAAGAAGTAGGTAATAGGGCTGGGGAGGGATCAGCGTATGGAAACCTGGGAAATGGCTATCGCTTTCTAGGTAATTTTAAACAAGCCATTGAGTACTACGAAAAACATTTTAGTATTGCTAAAGAAGTAGGGGATAGGGCTGGGGAGGGATCAACCTATGGAAATCTGGGAAATGCGTATGTTAGTGTAGGTAATTTTAAACAGGCCATTGAGTACTGCGAAAAACATCTTAGTATTGCTAAAGAAGTAGGTGATAGGGCTGGGGAGGGATCAGCCTATGGAAATCTGGGAAGTGCCTATCGCAATCTAGGTAATTTTAAACAAGCCATTGAGTACTACGAAAAACGTCTTAGTATTGCTAAAGAAGTAGGGGATAGGGCTGGGGAGGGATCAGCCTATTTAAATCTGGGAAATGGCTATCTTAGTCTAGGTAATTTTAAGCCAGCCATGGATTACTACGAACACAGTCTTAGTATTTTCAAGGAAATTGGAGACTGTCTTGCAGAGGGAATAGCGTGGTTTTCACAAGGTCATGTTCATGAATTGTTGGGTTCCTTGAGTAATGCTCTCAGCTGTTATCGTTTAAGTATAAAACATTTTGATGAAACAAGACATAGTCTGAAATCCGAAGATGAATGGAAAATAACTTTTCGTGATTCTTATCGCGTGTCATACACTGCTCTGTGGAGGACACTTTTGAAGAATGGAGAGATTGAAGAAGCTCTGTATGCTGCTGAGAAAGGTCGAGCACAGGCTTTGATGGATATTTTGCAAGATCAATACGGCATTGACTCTCAGTCATTTTCCGCACTTGCTCCGAATGAAACTCTGACAGCTGCATTAGAGCTTTTACCTTCACAAGCCGTTTTTGTGGCACTTGACAAGAACAAGATCACGTTTTGGGTGCTAAAAAAGGACAGCAAGATCAGCTTTCGACAACACGAAATCGCAAATGGAAGTGCTGATTTGTTGATGGAAACTTTTTTGAAAGAGATCGGCGTATGGGATGGTATCAAATGCGAGAATCGTTCTTTGGATACACTATGCAATGACCTGTCTTGCAGCAAAACACCTATCAGTGAGAAAGGAGTTCTACCATCTTCATCATCTGTTAACTCTTTACAACCGTTGTATGAAGTCTTACTCGGGCCAATTGCAGACTTGCTCCAAGGAAATGATTTACTCGTTGTTCCCGATGGACCATTTTGCTTGGCTCCATATTTTGCATTGAGTGAATCTATCAGGATCCGCACCATTCCGTCGTTGACCGCCTTTAATGTGATCGTTGGAGCACCTGAAGACTTCCACAGTAAGACTGGCGCACTGCTTGTAGGTGATCCGTGGTTGAAGGAAGTTACTAACAACAAAGGGGAACCCATTTGGGAACAGCTTCCGTGCGCAAAACAAGAAGTAGAGATGATTGGACAACTTCTGCAGACAACACCGCTGACTGGAAAAAGTGCCACGAAAGCTGAGGTGCTGAAAAGTATGAAATCAGTTGCTTTAGTTCACATTGCAGCACATGGATGCCAAAAAACGGGAGAAATTGCTTTAGCCCCAAATAACGAACGGAAATCGCAAATCCCGAAAGAGGAAGACTTCATTTTGAAAATGTCGGATGTTCAGACAATTTCTCTTCGAGCAAGGCTAGTTGTGCTGAGCTGTTGTCACAGTGGCCGGGGAGAAGTGAAGTCTGAGGGAGTGGTGGGGATTGCAAGGGCTTTCCTGTGTGCTGGAGCTCGGTCTGTTTTGGTGTCACTCTGGGCAATTGATGACGAGGTAACTTTGCTGTTCGTGAGGAGCTTCTACCAGCACCTGGTAGATGGAAAAAGCGCAAGTGCAGCTCTTCAAGAAGCAATGAAATCTTTGCGAGGGTCAAAGCAATATTGCGCTAAAAAGCACTGGGCGCCATTTGTGCTGGTTGGCGATGATGTCACGCTGGAATTTCCAAAAAAATGGTAAGTGAAGTTCGAGTTTAACTGAGAAAACAAGAGTACTTTCAAATTGGCAAATTGACGATAGGAATCAAATAGGCCTAAGATGGCATGATAACGAGCTGCTACAATAGACAAAAGTAGTTGGGAAGGTTATGTAAATGGTTCGCTCCAGAGCTGTATGTACTTTAACCCGATTCTGTTAAAGAGCAAAATAAATAGTTTTACCTTCTCTTATATAGACCCCTCGCCCCTATTCAATGTTGGAAGGTAACTCAACAATTTCCCACTCAAACCATTCAGTTTTGCACAGCATTGAATGAGGGGGGAGGGGAGAGAAGCAATGAAGACGTCACAAGTGCTAACCTTCCCAACGGTTTTTTTTTCTATGATTGTAGCTTCGTAGTGTAAACAATTCAAAGTTTCCTCTAACACACTTTTGTCACAAATGTAATTTCCACATGCATGCACAGTAGCATATTTAAAGGATACACTTCACATTGGTGGAAAAACTGTTTTCGTTCAGCCTTTTCTGGTTTTTTGTTAACTGGTGAAGATGGCTCATTTAATCACCTCGTGATGTCTCTTTCGGTGTTTCCGTTCTTTGAATCTCCCATAAATCTCTTAACGTCATCTTTTGTAAGGAATTCGAAGACAGCATCGTCCTGCATGTAGCCATTCGCATCGGCGCAGTGTGTATGCTCGAAAGAACCAGCTATATTTGGAGCTGTTTTTATTTATTTATTTTTCTTTTTCCAGAATCGATGTCGAAGATTCTAGAAGATTACCTAGCAGAGCCTTACGCTTCAGTGATTGCCGAACTTGTAAAAAAAGTAGAACGGGTTAACAATCATGGTTATGCCAGTAGAACAAGCTCCAAAGGTTTTGTAGAAGTTTACTGCGTTAACTAAAACAACAGACTGAGATTATTGTAAGTGAAATTATGACAGAAAACTTAGATCTTTAGTAAAATGCTAGTTTACCCGTTATTTTGGTATTTCGTGTCTCGTATAACTTCAACAGTCAGTGTTGCTCCAATGGCGATCAAAATAACAGTTCTATAGTTGAGTTGCTGAAAATGATGTTTTATTTAGATCTTTGAAACTGTTTTTGTTGTATGAGTGTAAGCCAGTTTCGAAAGAAAAGAAAAATAAAACACTTTTGCTTATGACCCTTAACATCAGACTTTTACCGTGATAAGGAAAAGAGACGTGACATTTGCAACATTCAAAGATCACAAAATAGAAGGGAAACGACGGGTGAATTTTTTCCCGTTCTTCTGCATAACAAATGAATGAAATCATCAGCAATAAAGCAGACGTTTTTCTTTTCTTAATTAGTTTCCAAGTTATTTATAGGGCTTACTCCCTCGAGTTATCGGTGGTGTTTTTAAGCAAAGTGAAAGAATGTGTTTGCATTCGAAAGTAGTTCAATTCTTGGAATAATAGTTAGGAGGGAACTAACAAATCCGTTGTAAAGTTAGAAAAAATTCTCTGGAGCAGATTCATAGCCACCTTCACAACTGGAAAATGTTAAGGTGGCTCTGAATCCGCTGCAGAGAATTTTTTATACCTTTGCAAAGAGTTTTATCTTAGCCTGCTAACCCACAAATGGGTTCACCGAGTTCGTTTCTGAGATGTAAGCTTTTGAAGACAAAATATATAGGGCATTTTTTTAGAAGGCTTTTTCGTTGCTATGATAAACTTTTGCGTTACATTAATGAGCACACCTTGTTAAGAAATGATTCGTGTTTCATTTGATATCATAACATTTGATGTTATGTGAAACAGTTGGGGTAGATTGAATCCTTCCAAATAGTACAGTTGGTTGAAAGTGTTGGTTTGAGCCTCAAGAGAACAAAAGGCTACAGGCAGCCTATACTATGACCTTTTATTTAGACAATTTCCGTCGCAAGGGTAAACTGATGGTATACGGATATCCGCGTCATGTAAGGCAACCGAATGTTTAACTTACGTTTTAAACTGAAACCCTAAATTAATGTAAGGCTCTGTTGCTTTTTGCGATTTTTCATGCAATAACGCGACAAGTTGCAAGTTGCACACTTTACCACTGCCAAAAACAAGGTGAGGAAAATTGCTAAACCCTTCGCGGAAAGTAAAATCCATTGCTACTTTGCGCATTGGTTTACGCAAATTAGCAACGAAGGTTTCAAGCAATGCGTGCTGTGAAATCTTCCCTGCAGCTCGTGTCGCAACGGATTGCGTCATCAGCCAGTGAAATGTTCCTTTAACCTCATGAGATCATCGAAAGCCAGACAAATTGCAGGAAACGTTGCCAGGTGTAACAACCGTCAAGCGAATAGCTTTGCAGTGTGAGAACTCAAAAATGAAAGACAAGTTGCTCGAAAAATTGCCTAGTGTAGCAGCGCCTTTATGGGTCAAGTAAGTAAGGAAACCATCTAACGTTGGATAAGACAACATACTCTCTATTTGCTTAGCATATAACTTTATTAGAAATCCTAAATATGATCAGTTTTACAAAATGCATAAATATGTGTCTTCCAAACGCAGATACAAAATAAGTTTGTCATGGTAGAGATCTGTAGATTAAAGTTTATTTTTTGAAAAATGTTACAAAAAAAGCTTCGAAAACGAAAACACTCGGAAAAGCGATATTAAAACACAAGGCATTCAGCACCCTGGAAAGGAAACAGTGTTAAAGTCGGTGATTAGATGCAGTAACTGTGTATATATCTACAGTTTGTAGGTATGGGCACCGATTTTAAAAGGGTTTCCTTTCAAGGGTCTTTCCTTTTCGACAGCTTCGGTGTGAATACTATCCAAAAGAAACTACAAAGTCCTGGTTTCTAAAGGTTTGCATGTATTACTCAATTGCTACTCCGTCCATGAAAACGGTGATTTCGTTTCGTCTTGGTGTAAACGTAAAAAAAAACCGTATTAAGTTCAGCCACAAACAAAGTCTGGAAAAGTTAAGTAATCAAAATGAAGTATGCTACAACAATAAAGGATTTGTTTGGGATGCCAATATGACCGTCATTTCATTTTTTGCTTTTCTTTTTTGTTGTTTGCGGGTGGGGGTGGGGAGGGGGATAACCCCTTCAAAAGTACTTGTTGTAGATTGCAAGGGTAAGTTCTTTCTACAACAGTTTTAAGTGGCCCCGGAATTAGAGAATTTACAAACGTGCACCCCTACTTCACATTTCAAGCATTAATGATTGATGACGTCGTTTGATGACTACCTGTCAAATCTGCTCTGGATGATCCCATACAACTACTCACGTCATAG
>NC_090886.1:50239429-50244429 GCF_036669925.1 Montipora capricornis
GCAGCAATACGGATTCTGCAACTTAATGAAAACGCCAATGAATCGGTTACCAAGAGTCACTCGGCAACAGAAAATGTTTTTAAAGGCGTCAACATCGATCATAGACAGTATTCATAAATGGAGACCAAGAAACTATTATTTTGTGTGTGTGCCAGTTAGTCCAACAAGCCTCGTACTAATGCAACTTTTGTATTTTGTCAACTCCTATCAAGGCTAGTTGGTCTAGAATATTAGAACAAGGACAATAGAATAATGTATTGACCACCATCTATGAATATGGTCTATGATATGTAACCACAAATCGACTGGGCAAGGAACGGCCCTGAAAACAGAACGTCTAGTGGCTACCGTATGTGGCAGACCAGCAGGAGTTGCTCAGCCCCGACCCTGAACCAAGAAAAAAATTACAGAAAAGTGTTGCAGGAAAATAGGTATGGCAACCTACTCTATATTCTGCAATGCATTTATTCTTCAACGCGAAGGAAATTCAACCTCGAAGACGGTTGGATAAACTAAAGCCCTTTAAATAACAAACCTTTTTTTTTGTTTCTGTTTTTGTTAAACTAACCAAAATTGAAAACAAATAACCTGTGACTTCTACGAAGCAATACAAATAAATGACCCAAACAGAAAAGTATTAACCAAAACACAATTTATTCACACAAGTACTCAACTACAGTGAGACAGACTAATTACCGAGTTAGGATTTCGAGTTGGATTTCGAGTTGGATTTTCGAGTTGGATTTTCGAGTTAGGATTTTCGAGTTAGGATTTTTTAGCGGGATTTTTTTGGCGTTTTATGTTTTTTTCGGTGGGGTTTCCAATAAATTTTCAGTGGTTTTACACAACGTACTTTGTCAGTGGTGTTGCACATCGTCTCGAGGTCTTTTCAAGATGGAGGAGAAAGAGGATTGCAGATCGGTAAGGGAAATCTTGTTTAACCTATCCTAGTATTGCATTCGTAATTGTATTTTTGACTGGAAACAATAGCTGACACTTCAATGAATGCTTTTAGTTATGAATTATTCATTAACTTTCGACTGTCTGTTCATTTGCGTGTAGAATCGGCCGGGGTTGTAACCATTAAAATCTTTCGTAGAATGTTTGATTTCAGGAGAATTATACACCAGACAAAACCTATACGTGATCCCACACGTGTGAAGCCAAAGCTCCACTACCTGATGGCACACTCAAAGCTGAAATATTTTTTAAAAATAATTCTGCATCTAAGCCCAGCCAATTTCCATATGAATGTTTGAGAAGGTCTTTGCATAATGGGAAAACCATTGAAGAGGTATACAGCGAGGCCAAAAGCCTCACCAACCTTAAAAAAGTTCAGAACATCAAGCAGAAAGTCGTCAAAGAGATCAATCCAGTGGGCCACTCCTTTGATGCTTTGGCCAAGATTAAGGACGCCACAGACAATTCTTTTGGTATTAAAGCTTTCCCAATCTTGCTATTTTTGAAATGAGGAGCATGTTAGTGGCGAAGGGAAATGAGTTCATGGAAGCCTCAATGTCTTTGCTCTTACTTCATGTATGCTTTATATAGTGACGTTGCAGAATAAAAAGGCAAAACACTAACCCCACCCCTACACGAATTCTTTTGTTGACTGCAATGAACTGGAAATCTACCAGACGGTTTACGGACAAACTAGCCGATTCGTTGCAGCTGGATTACTAGTAAGCATGTCGAAAAATCCAACTCGAAATCCAACTCGAAATCCTAACTCGGTAAATAGGCAACCTCCCGCTAAAACAGCACCATTCTACATCGAATTAAAAGAAAAAAAACATAAATTGTATTGCCCCAAACGACCAGAGACTCACTATGATATTATAAATATCATTCTCAAACAGAATCCTTCTCTCTATTAGGATTATAGTCACCATAGGTAAACAACAAACATGAAAAGCCAACAAGACTCTGAACAATCCAGAAAAATATACCATCTTTTTTTTTTTGTTTTAAAAACCACATGAATTGCCCACAGCAATAATGAAAGACGCAAATCAGAAAGCAAAATACAGAGCACTACAAACAGTCAACCGGTAAATCTCTTGAGTTTACCAACATTATTAAGTCCACAGCCAGAAAATTGTTTAGAATTTACCAACATTGTAAAGTCCACCGAAACAAAAGAAACATCACAACATTCCAGAATGCCGTAACGCGTGAAAAACTTAATCCAATGAAAACTGAACCGAAACGAAATATTTAACTTATTCAAAAAACCGCAAAAGAATTACGAAATGAACGCTTGAATACTTTATCCCCTGACTCCTCACAGGCAAAACAACACAACTCACAAATTTAGCCCCACCAGGCACATCTCAAAGACCAATATCTCGTATACTTCAAAGGTAGTCTCACCAGGAAGGCCTCACAGGAAAAAAACCACACACGCAAGAAACCTCACAGGCAAAAACCCATAAGTAGAATTCAACATTATAAAAATCAAGTTAGACTAATTGCTAAAAGTGTAGCCCCGCCAGACACGCCGCACAGGCCATTAACCCCGCAAGCAAAATAAACTTCAACATGTCCTCGCACGTAAGCCAGACAAACGACGCAGCCTGAGGAATCTCCGGCCGCCTGGTTAACCCACAGGCAACCCAGGCTCACTGTGTGTGCCACATAGGTAAATATAGAGAACATATGAGGCGAAGTTTAGGTCTGGAAATTTGCTAGAAAATCGAAATAAAAATCGATGAACTTACCATGGGGTGAGCTGTTGTTGTCTTCAATACGTACACGAACTTTCAGGGAAAATGATCCCCGTTCACCCTCCTTCATAGTATAGTGACAAGGTAGGAGACGGAAGCCAGCGTCGGGACTCCGATCGACCCAAAACAAGCACGATTTTTTTCGCGAAAATCGAATCCAGTCGCTAAATAAACACGCCAGGCTCATTGAACATTTCTCTAAACCATGAATCCACTGACGCATCTCCAGGTAGCAACGCGAAGCCACCGGCTGCGTAGAACATGTAAGTTAACCTTCTAAAATGGGGGCCAGAAGCCGTTGTCCTCGCAAAGTGTCCAATTCAAAATAGTTTTGAACTCGGGACGCCTGGTGACGAATATAATAAGTCCTCCTGGAGGGAGGGGAGTCCCAGATTGCTCAGTGATTTTTGTTTTTAGCAACTTGGGACCGTCCCTCCAGGGGGACTAATTATACTCGTCACCAGGCGTCCCGAGTTCAGTGCCATTTTGAATTGGACAATGCGAGGACAACGGCTTCTGGCCGCCATTTTAGCAGGTTAACACACAAGTTCTACGGGAGCCTGGTGGCTCCGCGTTGCTACCTGGAGATGCTTCAGTGAATTCATAGTTTAGAGAAATTCATGTTCCACGAGCCAGGCGTGTTTATGTAGCGACTGGATTCAATTTTCGCGAAAGAAATCGTACTTGTTTTGGGTCGATCGGAGTCCCGACGCTGGCTTCCGTCTCCTACCTTGTCACTATACTATGAAGGAAGGTGAACGGGGACCATTTTTCCCGAAACTTCGTGTACGTATTGAAGACAACAACAGCTCACCACATGGTAAGTTTCATCGATTTTTTTTCCATTTTCTAGCAAATTTCCAGACCTAAACTTCGCCTCATGTATGTTCTCTATATTTACCTATGTGGCACACACAGTGAGCCTGGGCTGCCTGAGGTAAACCTGGTTATCGCCTGGTTGCTGGACTTGAAATTGCTCTGGAGCTTGAACCTGTTCTTGACGCGCCTGAACCTGATCTGGTAAGGCTTGACGGCCAGCAACCTGCTGTTGTATTAATTCCACCGGAACGACCGGCCTAGGCTGTTGTTCATCTGCCGTTCTAGTAAGTCGGGTGGGTATCACAAAAGGCAACGAAACCACCCGAGTTCACGGCCTCAACTTGAGTGACAGGGTGTGGCACAAAACACTCCGTTATATACTAAATTATTACAATCCCAAGGGAGTTAATTACCAATGCAAATCTGAGTTTGCATAGATCCAACATGTTGAAAATTATGGGGTGGCCAAACTATATCAAACATCCTGTCTTCACGCTTGATCAAACATAAGACTCACAGGGTTGTGGGTAAGGTATCTTTGATAATGAATGGATTTTTTAATCACAATGCGCATGCGCACTTGCAACATGTTGGTTGAGACTGGCCAAACGAAAAATTCACACATCCAACACGAGAAGAAAAGAAATGTTGGAAGATTCTGAATCGAATGTTTGATGCTGTATGAAACATGTTCCAACATTATCTAACATGTTGAATGGTCAGCAAACATAATGGCCAAACGCTAAAATCTTAGCCCACCCAAAGGATTGATATTTATCGTTGGGCAGGGCCTTTACACTTCATTGATTTGCGACATAGATAAACATTAGCTTAATCAATACAAATTACCCTGTTTCCGACAGGCCAAGAGGATATGAGGCAGGAGAGCGAATCGCTGTACCCCCATAACAATTATTTGATATTCAGTGATTTTCAGTTGTTCCAACGCACCGCACCTAGCTAAAGCTAAAACTATCGTCCAAATAAATTGTATTGGAACAGCAAGTTTGTTTAGTGAATAATTAGTAACATCAGATCGATCGATAAATACATCGCTTCAATTTCTGCTGCCTACCCAACTTCCTAAACTCAAGGATATACTAAGAAACAGCAGAAAACCGATCTTTAGTAGAAAGTTGATTTTTATTCTGATCAACAATAACAAATTTGGTTTTTGTGTATGGTCAAAGCGATCTTCTAATGGCAAATTGGGTGCTTGTTCGAGTTGGGATTCCACTTCGTTTTCGACTTACGGCGCTTATTTCGATTTCGACCTATTGGGTGTTTCGTGCTATGTTCTTCGTTTTCGAGAGGTTGGTTTTCGATACTTCCCCTGCCGTAAGCTCTGAGAGCAGAATAAACAAGTGGACTGGTTCAGTTAGATGTGCATGTTTACTGACAGTTTGGCTCATATCTAAATCGTTGGGTATTCTTAAAGACGGAGACCTTTTTTTC
>NC_090886.1:50249429-50266929 GCF_036669925.1 Montipora capricornis
CTATCTTAGTCTAGGTAATTTTAAACAAGCCATTGAGTACTTCGAAAAACGTCTTAGTATTGCTAAAGAAGTAGGTAATAGGGCTGGGGAGGGATCAGCCTATGGAAATCTGGGAATTGCCTATCGCAATCTAGGTAATTTTAAACAAGCCATTGCGTACTACGAAAAACGTCTTAGTATTGCTAAAGAAGTGGGTAATAGGGCTGGGGAGGGATCAACCTATGGAAATCTGGGAAATGCCTATCTTAGTCTAGGTAATTTTAAACAAACGATTGAGTACTACGAAAAAGATCTTAGTATTGCTAAAGAAGTACGTAATAGAGCTGGGGAGTGATCAACCTATGGAAATCTTGGAAATGCCTATCTTAGTCTAGGTAATTTTAAACAAGCCATTGAGTACTACGAAAAGCATCTTAGTATTGCTAAAGAAGTAGGTAATAGGGCTGGGGAGGGATCAGCCTATGGAAATCTGGGAAATGCCTTTGGCAATCTAGGTTATTTCAAGAAAGCCATGGATTACCATAAACACAGTCGTAGTATTTTCAAGAAAATTGGAGACTGTCAACGAGAGGGAATCGCGTGGTATTTGCTAGGTCGTGATCATGAATTGTTGGGTTCCTTGAGTAAAGCACTCAGTTGTTATCGTTCAAGTATCAAGCATTTTGATGAAACAAGGAATAGTCTGAAGTCAGAAGATAAATTAAAAGTGACTTTTCGTGATTCTTATCGCTCGTCATACACTGCTCTGTGGAGGACACTTTTGAAGCATGGAGAGATTGAAGAAGCTTTGTATGCTGCTGAGAAAGGTCGAGCACAGGCCTTGATGGATATTTTGCAAGATCAATACGGCATTGACTCTCAGTCATTTTCTGCACTTGCTCCGAATCGGACTCTTACAGCTGCATTAGAGCTTTTACCTTCACAAGCCGTTTTTGTGGCACTTGACGAGAACAAGATCACGTTTTGGGTGCTAAGAAAAGACAGGAAGATCAGCTTTCGACAACACGAAATCGCAAATGGAAGTGCTGATTTGTTGATGGAAACTTTTTTGAAAGAGATCGGCGTATGGGATGGTATCAAATGCGAGAATCGTTCTTTGGATGCACTACGCAATGACCTGTCTTGCAGCAAAAAACCTATCAGTGAGAAAGGAGTTCTACCATCTTCATCATGTGTTAACTCTTTACAACCGTTGTATGAAGTCTTACTCGGGCCAATTGCAGACTTGCTCCAAGGAAATGATTTACTCGTTGTTCCCGATGGACCATTTTGCTTGGCTCCATATTCTGCATTGAGTGAATCTATCACGATCCGCACCATTCCGTCGTTGACCGCCTTTAATGTGATCGTTAGAGTACCTGCAGACTTCCACAGTAAGACTGGCGCACTGCTTGTAGGTGATCCGTGGTTGAAGGAAGTTACTAACAACAACGGGAAACCCATTTGGGAACAGCTTCCGTGCGCAAAACAAGAAGTAGAGATGATTGGAGAAATTCTGCAGATAACACCGCTGACTGGAAAAAGTGCCACGAAAGCTGAGGTGCTGAAAAGTATGAAATCAGTTGCTTTAGTTCACATTGCAGCACATGGAAGCAAGAAAACGGGAGAAATTGCTTTAGCCCCAAATAACGAACGGAAATCGCAAATCCCGAAAGAGGAAGACTTCATTTTGAAAATGTCGGATGTTCAGACAATTTCTCTTCGAGCAAGACTAGTTGTGCTGAGCTGTTGTCACAGTGGCCGGGGAGAAGTGAAGTCTGAGGGAGTGGTGGGGATTGCAAGGGCTTTCCTGTGTGCTGGAGCTCGGTCTGTTTTGGTGTCACTCTGGGCAATTGATGACGAGGTAACTTTGCTCTTCATGAGAAACTTCTACCAGCATCTGGTAGATGGAAAAAGCGCAAGTGCAGCTCTTCAAGAAGCAATGAAATCTTTGCGAGGGTCAAAGCAATATTGCGCTAAAAAGCACTGGGCGCCATTTGTGCTGGTTGGCGATGATGTCACGCTGGAATTTCCAAAAAAATGGTAAGTGAAGTTCGAGTTTAACTCAGAAAACCAGAGTACTTTCAAATTGGAAAAATCACGATAGGAATCAAATAGGCCTAAGATGGCATGATAACGAGCTCCTACAATAGACAAAAGTAGTTGGGAAGGTTATGTAAATGGTTCGCTCCAGAGCTGTATGTACTTCAACCTGCTTCTGTTAAAGCGCAAAATAAATAGTTTCACCTTCTCTTATATAGACCCCTCGCCCCTATTCAATGTTGGAAGGTAACTCAACAATTTCCCACTCAAACCATTCAGTTTTGCACATTATTGAATGAGGGGGGAGGGGAGAGAAGCAATGAAGACGTCAAAAGTGCTAACCTTCCCAACAGTTTTTTTTCTATGATTGTAGCTTCGTAGTGTAAACAATTCAAAGTTCCCTTTAACACACTTTTGTCACAAATTTAATTTCCACATGCATGCACAGTAGCATATTTAAAGGATACACTTCACATTGGTGGAAAAACTGTTTTCGTTCAGCCTTTTCTGGCTTTTTTTTAACTGGTGAAGATGGCTCATTTTATCACCTCGTGATGTCTCTTTCAGTGTTTCCGTTCTCCCATAGATCTCTTAACGTCATCTTTTGAAAGGAATTCGAAGACAGCATCGTCCTGCACGTAGCCATCCGAATCGGCGCATTGTGTATGCTCGAAAGAACCAGCTATCTTTAGAGCTGTTTTTATTAATTTTTTTCTTTTTCCAGAATCGATGTCAAAGATGCTGGAAGACAACCTAGCAGATCCTGACGCTTCAGTGATTGCCGAACTTGTAAAAAAAGTAGAACGGGTTAACAATCATGGTGATGCGAGTAGAACAAGCTCCAAAGGTTTTGGTAGAAGTTTACTGCGTTAACTAAACCAACAGACTGAGATTATTGTAAGTGACATTATGACAGAAAGCTTAGACCTTTAGTAAAATGCTAGCTTTACCCGTTATTTTGATATTTCGTGTCTCATATAACTTCAACAGTCAGTGTTGCTCCAATGGCGATCAAAATCACAGTGCTATAGTTGAGTTGCTAAAAATGATGTTTTATTTAGATCTTTGAAACTGTTTTTGTTGTATGAGTGTAAGCCAGTTTCGAAAGAAAAGAACGAAAGAACACTTTTGCTGATGACCCTTAACATCAGACTTTTACCGTGATAAGGAAAAGAGACGTGACATTTGTACCATTCAAAGATCACAACGTAGAAGGGAAACGACGGGTGAAATTTTTTTCCTGTTCTTCTGCATAACAAATGAATGAAATCATCAGCAATAAAGAAGACGTTTTTCTTTTCTTAATAAATTTCCAAGTTATTTATAGGGCTTAATCCCTCGAGTTATCGGTGGTGCTTTTAAGCAAAGTGAAAGAATGTGTTTGCATTCGAAAGTAGTTCAATTCTTGGAATAATAGTTAGGGAACTAACAAATCGGTTGCAAAGTTAGAAAAAATTATGTGGAGCAGATTCATAGCCACCTTCACAACTGGAAAATTTTAAGGTGGCTCTGAATCCGTTGCAGAGAATTTTTTATTCCTTTGCAAAGAGTTTTATCTTAGCCTGCTAACCCACAAATGGTTTTACAGTTTGTAATTTTAAAGCTCCAATACCTGACAAATAAATTCTCTAACTTGCTCAATGAACCGCTGATTCTTGGCGAGCATTTATAAATTATTGTGGACACCCAGTCAACTATATGATCAAATAAATGAATAGGACATTTTATGACGAGTCCTCTCTCTTAAGTTTTTCTTTGCTAAAGTTGTCATTGTGGTGGGTTTTTTAGTGATAAGTGACGTTTAGACCTCTGACTAAGTAAAACGCCTTTTGTCATATAGCAATTGGTAAGTCAAATGCAAAACAAGGTGGCATGAATGTGTAAGGATTCAAGAAGCAATTTTTCAGAAGGAATATTTAAAGCTCTTGTTCTTTCCAAAGCGTTAGTTCACTATTGTGCCAGCATTCTAGCTCACGCGGTTAACATTGGCAACGCGATGCTAAATTTTGCAACTGCTGAACTCGATATGAGTTATTTGATTTTATTTGTATGATGATTAAGCAAGTAAAGCAGAACTGTTTGGCTCAGTGGTTCACTTATGAAAAAAAGGAGGGTGTGATTTGGAGTTATTGGTAAGCTGCAGTCATCCATAACCTCTTATTACTTTATGCTTCTCGCTCTGTTACTTAAACTCAAAGAGGGCAATTTCAAGATGCAGCTTTGTTTGCCACAATCGTGGTCGTTTACGTGCTAACAAAACAACTGAATTATTTTATCTAGAATTGTGATTTATTTACAGCAAAGGTGGACAAACCCGCCGTGTTAACCCGTTGATACCACCCCTTAACTAAGCTAAAAAGCAGATTAAACATCAAGCGTCTTTAGAGACAGTGGAACTCTAAGAAATACTTATTGCAAACTAGGTAATCTTAAATAAGCCATTGAGTACTGCGAAAAACAAAATTATGCGCAAGCATTACATATTTATAAAGAAATAGACTGCAGGGCTCGCGAGGGATCAACCTATGGAAATCTAGGAAATGCGTATTCTAGTTTAGGTAATTTCAAAGAAGCCATTAAGTACTACGAAAAAGATCTTAGTATTACTAAAGAATTAGGTAATAGGGCTGGGGAGGGATCAACCTATGGAAATCTGGGAATTGCTTATTGCAATCTAGGTAATTTTAAAAAAGCCATTGAGTACTACGAAAAAGATCTTAGTATTGCTAAAGAAGTAGGTAATAGGGCTGGGGAGGGAAGAGCTAATGGAAATCTGGGAAATCCCTATCTTAGTCTAGGTAATTTTAAACAAGCCATTGAGTACTACGAAAAAGATCTTAGTATTGCTAAAGAAGTAGGTAATAGGGCTGGGGAGGGAAGAGCTAATGGAAATCTGGGAAATCCCTATCTTAAATTTGGTTTATCAACGGAGTTGATAATGTAAATTGACCACCGTACAGAGATTCTAAAAGCTGACGTTTCGAGCGTTAGCCCTTCGTCAGAGCGAATCGAGGGATTATGGGTTACGTGTAGTTTTTATAGTAGAGTAGGAGCTACGCTATTGGTGGCAACATGGCAGCGTGAAAAGTAGGAATATATTAATTAAATGAAAAGCGTTCGTTAATACCGTGAGGATTAAGGGGTCCATAATCCCTCGATTCGCTCTGACGAAGGGCTAACGCTCGAAACGTCAGCTTTTAGAATCTCTGTACGGTGGTCAATTTACATTATCAACTCCGTTGATAAACCAAATTTTTGTATACTACTTCCCCACCGACGCAGCACCACAGTTTCTTTAGAAACTACCCCTTCAAATCCCTATCTTAGTCTAGGTAATTTTAAACAAGCCATTGAGTACTACGAAAACTGTCTTAGTATTGCTAAAGAAGTAGGTAATAGGGCTGGGGAGGGATCAGTCTATGGAAATCTGGGAAATGCTTATTGCAATCTAGGTAATTTTAAATAAGCCATTGAATACTGTGAAAAACATCTTAGTATTGCTAAAGAACTAGGGGATAAGGCTGGGGAGGGATCAGCGTGTTTAAATCTGGGAAATGCCTTTCGCAATCAAGGTTATATTAAGGAAGCCATGGATTACCATGAACACAGTCTTAGTATTTTCAAGGACGTTGGAGTCTGTCTAGGAAAGGGAATCGCATGGTATTCGGTAGGTCTTGATCATGAATTTTTGGGTTCTTTGAGTAATGCACTCAGTTGTTATCGTTCAAGTATAAAACGTTTTCATGAAACAAGGCATAGTCTGAAGTCAGAAGATGAATTAAAAGTAACTTTTCGTGATTCTTGTCGCGTGGCATACACTGCTCTGTGGAGGACACTTTTGAGGAATGGAGAGATTGAAGAAGCTTTGTATGCTGCTGAGAAAGGTCAAGCACAGGCTTTGATGGATATTTTGCAAGATCAATACGGCATTGACTCTCAGTCATTTTCTGCACTTGCTCCGAATCAAACTCTTATAGCTGCATTAGAGCTTTTACCTTCACAAGCCGTTTTTGTGGCACTTGACGAGAACAAGATCACGTTTTGGGTGCTAAGAAAAGACAGGAAGATCAGCTTTCGACAACACGAAATCGCAAATGGAAGTGCTGATTTGTTAGGGGCGTAGGGGGTGGTGTAAGATGGGAGAATCGTTCTTTGGATGCACTACGCAATGACCTGTCTTGCAGCAAAAAACCTATCAATGAGAAAGCAGTTCTACCATCTTCATCCTCTGTTAATTCTTTACAACCGTTGTATGATGTCTTACTCGGGCCAGACTTGCTCCAAGGAAATGAGTTAATCGTTGTTCCCGATGGACCATTTTGCTTGGCTCCATATTCTGCGTGGAGTGAATCTATCAGGATCCGCACTGTTCCCTTGTTGACCGCTTTTAATGTGATCGTTGGTGCACCTGAAGACTTCCACAGTAAGACTGGCGCACTGCTTGTAGGTGATCCGTGGTTGAAGGAAGTTACTAACAACAAAGGGGAACCCATTTTGGAACAGCTTCCGTGCGCAAAACAAGAAGTAGAGATGATTGGACAACTTCTGCAGACAACACCGCTGACTGGAAAAAGTGCCACGAAAGCTGAGGTGCTGAAAAGCATGAAATCAGTTGCTTTAGTTCACATTGCAGCACATGGATGCCAAAAAACGGGAGAAGTTGCTTTAGCCCCAAATAACGAACGGAAATCGCTACTCCACAAAGAGGAAGACTTCATTTTGAAAATGTCGGATGTTCAGACAATTTCTCTTCGAGCAAGACTAGTTGTGCCGAGCTGTTGTCACAGTGGCCGGGGAGAAGTGAGGTCTGAGGAGTGGTGGGAATTGCAAGGGCATTCCTGTGTGCTGGAGCTCGGTCTGTTTTGGTGTCACTCTGGGCAATTGATGACGAGGTAACGTTGCTGTTCACGAGGAGCTTTTACCAGCACCTGGTAAATGGAAAACGCGCAAGTGCAGCTCTTCAAGAAGCAATGAAATCTTTGCGAGAGTCAAAGCAGTATGGCGCTATAAAGCATTGGGCGGCATTTGTGCTGGTTGGCGATGATGTCACGCTGGAAAATTTTCAAAAAAATGGTAAGTGAAGTTCGAATTCAACTCAGAAAACAAGAATACTTTCAAATTGGAAAATTGACGATAGGAATCAAATAGGCCTAAGATGGCACGATAACGAGATGCTGCAATAGAAAAGGAAAGGAAAGGAACTTTATTTAAGTGTCTAGTCGTTATAGCGCTGGAGCGCTAATTGGGGACACTGTAAACTGAAATGAACAATGAAACTAAATCTAGTCAAATGTTGGTTTTTGAGGAGTGGGGAAACAGGAGTGCCCGGAGAAAACCTATCGGTACAGAGTAGACAACCAAGAAACTCAACCCACATATGAGGACGAGTCCGCGAATCGAACCCAGGCCACATTGGTGGGAAGCGAGCGCCATCCCTGCACCCTGCACAAAAGTAGTTGGGAAGGTTTTGTAAATGAACCGCACCAGAGCAGTATGTACTTCAACCCGCTTCTGTTAAAGGGCAAAAGAAATAGTTTCACCTTCTCTTATATAGACCCCTCCCCCCCATTTAATGTTGGAAGGTAACTCAACAATTTCCCACTAAAACCATTCAATTTTGCACAACATTGAATGAGAGGGGAGAGAAGCAATGAAGACGTAAAAAGTACTAACCTTCCCAATAGTTCTGTCTATGATTGTAGCTTCGTAGTGTAAACAATTCAAAGTTTCCTCTAACATGCTTTTGTCACAAATGTAATTTCCACATGCCTATCACGCATGCACAGTAGCATATTTAAAGGATACACTTCACATTTGTGGAAAAACTGTTTTCGTTCAGCCTTTTTCTGGCTTTTTGTTATCTGGTGAGGACGGCTCATTTTATCACCTCGTGATGTCTCCTTTGGCGTTTCCGTTCTCCAGAGATCTCTAAACGTCATCTTTTGTAAGGAATTCGAAGACAGCATCTTCCTGCACGTAGCCATTCGAATCGGCGCATTGTGTATGCTCGAAAGAACCAGTTATATTTAGAGCTGTTTTTATTAATTTTTTTCTTTTTGCAGAATCGATGTCAAAGATGCTAGAAGACAACCTAGCAGATCCTGACGCTTCAGTGATTGCCGAACTTGTAAAAAAAGTAGAACGGGTTAACAATCATGGTTATGCTAGTAGAACAAGCTCCAAAGGTTTAGTAGAAGTTTACTGCGTTAACTAAACCAACAGACTGAGATTATTGTAAGTGAAATTATGACAGAAAGCTTAGATCCTTAGTAAAATGCTAGTTTTACTCGTTATTTTGATATTTCGTGTCTCATATAACTTCAACAGTCAGTGTTGCCCCAATGGCGATCAAAATCACAGTGCTATAGTTGAGTTGCTAAAAATGATGTTTTATTTAGTTCTTTAAAACCGTTTTTGTTGTATGAGTGTAAGCCAGTTTCGAAAGAAAAGAAAAAAAACACTTTTGCTGATCACCCTTAACATCAGACTTTTACCGTGATAAGGAAAAGAGACGTGACATTTGCAACATTCAAAGGTCACAAAATAGAAGGGAAACGACGGGTGAAATTTTTTTCCTGTTCTTCTGCATAAAAGCAGACAAATGAATGAAATCATCAGCAATGAATGAAATCATCAGGAATAAAAAAGACGTTTTTGTTTTCTTAATAAATGTCCAAGTTATTTATAGGGCTTACTCCCTCGAGTTATCGGTGGTGTTTTCAAGCAAAGCAAAGTGAAAGAATGTGTTGAATTATTAGGGGCGAACTAACAAATCCGTTGCAAAGTTAGAAAAAATTATCTGGAGCAGATTCATAGCCACCTTCACAATTTTTTATACCTTTGCAAATAATTTTATCTTAGGCTGCTATAACCACTTTTGAGCAATAAAAAATGGGGTTCTCCGAGTTCGTTTCTGAGATGTAAGCTTTTGAAGACAAAATATAGGGCATTTTTTTAAAAGGCTTTTTCGTTGCTATGATAAACTTTTACGTCCTATTAATGAGCGCACCTTGTCAAGAAATGATTGGTGTTTCATTTGGTACCATAACATTTGATGTTATGTGAAACAGTTGGGTAGATTCAATCCTTCGAAATAGTACAGTTGGTTGAAACTGTTGGTTTGAGCCTCACGGGAACAAAAGGCTACAATCAACCGAATGTTACTGAATGTTACTGAAACCCTAATTTAATGTAAGGTTCTGTTACTTTTGCGATTTTTCATGCAATAGCGAGACAAGTTGCAAGTTGCACACTTTACCACTGCAAAAACAAGGTGAGACAAATTGCAAAACCCTTCGTGGAAAGTAAAATCCCTTGCTACTTTGCGCATTCGTTTACGCAAATTAGCAACGAAGGTTTCAAGCAATGCGTGCTGTGAAATCTGCCCTGCAACCTGTGTCGCAAGGGATTGCGTCATCAGCCAGTGAAATGTTCCTGTAACCTCATGAGATCATCGAAAGCCAGACAAATTGCGGGAAACATTGCCCAGTGTAACAACCGTCAAGCGAATAGCTTTGCAGTGTGAGAAATCTTGTCGAAACAAAATTGAGAGACAAGTTGCTCGAAAACTCGCCGAGTGTAACAGCGCCTTTATGGGTCAAGTAAGTAAGGAAACCATCTAACGTTGAATAAGACAACTCACTCTCCACTTGCTTATCATGTAACTTGATTAGAAATCATAAATATGCTCAGTTTTACAAAATGCATAAAACTGTGTCTTCCAAACGCACATACAAAATAAGTTTGTGAAGCTAGAGATTTGTAGATTGTTTATTTTTTGAAAAATGTTACAAAAAAGTTTCGAAAACGAAAACACTCCGAAAAGCGATATTAAAACACAAGGCATTAAGCACCCTGGAAAGGAAACAGTGTTAAAGTCGTTGATAAGATGTAATAACTGTGTATATCTACAATTTGTAGTTATGGGCACCGATTTTAAAAGGGTGTCCTGTTTCAAGTTCAAGCTGTTTGTAGAACAATGGGCAATATTCTAAATCCGGAGAACAAGACACGAGAGTGCAATTTAGTTTGACAGACCTGATTGAACAAGACTGGCTTTCCAAAACATCACTTCCCAGCTGAATAATTGTACTGAATGATCAACTTTTTCCTTAGGGAGAGTCTCTGTGTATGTTAATAGAGTTCAGTACAAACCCTAGATGTTCTATAACCTGGGTTGGGTGGGTGATTGATTTTTCCCTTGACACATTAAAGCCCAGGTCACCAAAAGGAGTGAAGGTATCGTTTATATTCGCCTTGCATTGATCAGGGGTATCACCAAGTAAGAAACTGTCATCGAGATAACCACTTGAAATGTGGCCTCTGGTTCGCAATGTGGAGTACACTGGTTTCATGAGTTTAGTAAAGATTCTTGGTGCAGGACTCAAACCATTGGGTAATGTAATAAATTTGTTTAATTGGTGCCTAACTCTAAATTTCAAATATTTCTGCTATTCTGGACTAATGGTAAGTCAAGTGAGCCCATATAGCAGTTTTTCTTCATTAAATTGATACATGATTCAAGTGTGTCTATCTTAAAATGGATGTGGGCAATATGCTTGTTTAACTTTTTGAGATTCAATATCATGCGATATTTACATTTTTTTTAGGTCGTAGAAAAACTGGTGATATGAACTCTCCATCTTCATGAAAACATTTTACGATCACCCCTTTCTGAATAAGTTCTTCCAAGAGAGTATTTAATGCCCATTTCCTCATGTTTCTCAAATTGTGGTTGTTGGGGTGGGAAAGCCTGAGTTGGCATTGTAATAAAATCAAGTTTACAACCCTTTACAATATCCAGGATTACTTTGTCAGACGTGATTGTTTGCCATTGTTTTATGCAAAACTTTTATTGACCAGCCTGCACAATATCATTACTGACCAGTATTCTCTAAAATTGCACAGCAGACTTTCCTGGCACTGGCTAGTCACTAGAAATAGCGCTCACCTGAACATTATTTACAAGTTTCTCTCTTGGTTTTGTCACTATCGTCGAGGCTGATAAGGAGGTTGGTTCCTCTGTGGTGGATTTCGATACCCGCCTCTCTGCTTGGCAATAGCGCCTCTGCCGCGGTCTAAAAAAGGGAATAATCTCCTGGTTTCTGACCCCCCCTGAAACGTGTGACTACTGCTGTGAAATCATTTTTGTCTCAAGGTTACTTTAGAAGTCACTTTACCAGGCTCTGACAAAACCTTAACTGACTTGCCAAGTTCAGTACAAAACACCAGGCCATCCTCAACCGGTTTTTTGTCACTGCACAGCAGTCTGTATTCAGTCTTCATGTCTGATCTGAACAGAGTTCTCCTTCTGAGATCTATTTCATGTGAAGCATCACTTAACAACGAAATGCTGTCAGAAAGGGTTTTCATAATAGCTGCTGCTCAGGGGGCAGGTTTATTACCTTTTTCGGCTTTCATGAAGTCATCTAGAATTCTAGTGACTGAAGTCTGTAGCATGACACATCTTCGGTTTTTACTTTTTTCCTACCGCTGCTAAATATTTCTGGGTTGACTCGAACAACTTCTAAACGATTGCAGTTGCCCGGCGTAGGAATTTTTTTCATCAACTCATCACGGGCTTCTTTGCTCATACTTTTGCTAAGCAGTTGTTTTACCAACTCTGCTAATTCAAGCGTCACATCCTCGCCGTTTTGTTGCGGTTTTTCTTTGGGGGTTCGTCATGCGGGTTTGATACAGATGACACAGTGGATGCCGAGTTAAAATCCGCTTCACTTTCATAAGCGCGTTATAGCCTCACTGTCGCCATCAACGGCCTGGTTATAATTGTCGTAGGCCGTTAATTTCAGTAATCACTAGTGTTATGCTCGGAAGGGAGCCAGAAAGCTGTACGTTTCAGCTGCACCCTTTGTTCTTGGGTGGGCATAAACGGTTACCCTTCTTCCATTTCTGATTGGTAAAATCTCTGTTCAAGAAATTTTACGCATCGTACCCTTCAACCTTGTTTACTTCGGGGTAATAAACTAATTATGCAGGGCTTTCCCTGTCATAACCCAGAAAAACTCCCTTTTGCTTCGCGCGTCTAATTTCTTCGCGTTTTGCACGTAAGCGAAACATGTAGAACCAAAAACGTGCATGTTGCCAATGTTCGGTCGCTTTCCTGTTAGCGGCTCAAAAGGTGTCTTACCCGATCCGGATTAAAACATCGATTTCTGATGTATGCCGAAGCTAAGACCGCGAAGGACCAGAGTTGCTTACACAGAATTGGCCCAAGCAATAAAAATAGGTCCCTCGGAGGAAATGTGCTTACGGGTTAATGTCTGTGTGATTGTTGACATGTTTTTGTAATGGCGTTGACAATGAATGCTTGGAATGCACGTAGAGCATTGCAATTAATGTTTTCATATAAACACTGCATGTTGGCTACTGTAACAGTTACAAAAACTGAGGTAATTTCGAAGGAAGAATGGGTGCAAGAAATAATGAGCGAGAGGCAGTAAAGTGTGCAAAGAGTCGCGATGGAATCCGAGCATTCAGCACTCAGTCTGGTAATTCTCAAGGTTTAATACGTTTGTCAAATAATTCTGTATCACGGGCGATGTACAAAGAGAGAAAACAAATTACGAGCTCGCCACTTGATAGCATCGAGATAAACTAAGAATAAAGCCAGGATCCGAGCTAGGATCCGAGCCAGGATTCGAGACCCAACCGAGACCTAACCTAACCTAACCGAGACCTACCCTAACCCTAACTAGACCTAACTAGACTAGAACCAACGCAAATAGACCTAACCTAACCGATTCGAGACCTAACCTAACCGAGAGATTCGAGAAAAAAAAGCGGAGAAAGCTCATCTTAGCTCGAATCCTGGCTGGAATCCTGGCTCGGATCCTAGCTCGAATCCTTGCTCGAAGTTTAGGTATCCTCGATAGCATCAAGTATCTTCATTTCCATGTTATCTTACCTCTCGATTTTTCCGCGAAATTTTTTTGGCTTGGATGAAAATCACAATATTTTCCCCGGAAATTATTTAAATTAATTTTTATAATTTCGTGACCTTTCTGATGTTAGTTGGTCTTGGTTTTAATTAGCTACCAAAATTAGATTATCAAATTCAAGTTCTTTTTTACCATCTCAGCAACTTTCAGTCCACAAAGAATTTTCATCTAAAATGAAGTTTACTTCTACCCGTCAGGAATATATATTTTAAATTTCTGCAAATTTTCGGCATTAACTAAACACCTCGATTTCGACATGCTAAAATATGCATATCTCGTCTATTGGCACATGCCAAAATGTAAAGTTGTTTACAGGACGAAAAAATTACCTTGCCCAAAAACCCACTCCAATGTCGTCTTGCTTCAACTAGCTACCAAACTAAGTTTGTTTACGCATCTCGGCAGCTTTCAATATGCCAGCCTGAGAAGTTTACCTAAGGTCTACATATCAGAAATTTATATTTTCATTTTCAGCAAAACAAAACAAATGGTCAAATGATTATGATTTTTTTGGCATAAAAGATCTCGACATGACAAAAATATGCACATCGCGTCGGCAAGTGTCAGAGAGCAAGTTGCCTTTGATGACAACTGATGAGACTTTTACAAAATGTTTCGAAATTTGAAAATATCAGACATCTCACTAGAATATCAACATGAAAGATCATTGGAGAGGTGTTATGGGCATTTTGACTCCAAAGGCTGTTTTTCCGCTCAAATCCTACCGGCTTCCCCAGCAGATTTGCCAATCAAATTATCGGGCGATTGTCAAAATCTTGCCGTAAATTCTCTAACATTTCTGTTTTCATAAGTAAAATTAAGAAAGGAAAAGGCAACAAGTAGGCGGCAAACATAACTGTAAAATGGACATCAATTGTTAAAATTGAATAAAGACCTCATTAGTTCAGTGATTCATACACGCGATCTTACACTCACTCACTCACTCTCTCACTCAGACAGACAACCCCGATGACATTGTGCATTACGGGGTAGCCCGTAAGCACACAAAGCGCGCCGTGTCAAATAGACTTCGCCACGCCCTGTCTACCGTGCCATTTTGGTGCAGGGAATACCGAACGCTCACTTCGTGGTTTATTTCATTTTTGCACAGCAAAGATTTGAAAATTTTACTCGTGAATTACGATCCGTTGTCACTCCGAAAGCGTTTGATTTTACCGAATGGTGCGGTGTCGGACAAAAACGTTTATTTGTAAATGGTTGGAACCCAGGAGTCATATCATTAAGTAAAGTACGATCGTCCGGGTGAGTGTAGTCCTGAGAAAGAAAGAATCGAGTGACTGTTGTCATGGACAAGACAGACTATCATGACAAGATGGACGAACTTGTTATCGACAAACAAACTTACGAAGTACTCAAACGAGACCCGACTCCAGCACTTCAACGAAAACTCAACAGTAAACTACTTCAACTTAACAAAGCTGACGCGTTACAACAGGCTGAGATGCCCAGTACCGCGACCGGCCAAACTCAGGAGTACCCAACGACCATTTTTGACACAATTGTTCATATAATGTTGCAGCAACTATTAGAATGTTTCTACGTCAATATTCGTTAATATTTTACGTTCCTGGGAAAAAAAATAGCCGCTCTTCACTGCCAGCAAGCAAGAGTTTCAGGAAATAAAACTCCCAGCCAGCCATCGTGTGAGACGGCTTTTAACGAGCCAGCATATTTTAAAATGCGAAATGACACATATTGCCAGCCAGCGCATAACGTTTGCCAGCGAGCGGTGGCGTACGTTATGAGCCAGCCAGCAAGGTTTCAACAACAATAGTAATAAATAATTACATAATAAATGAAAATTAATAGTAATAAATATTAATAATATTAATAATAATAACAACAATAATAGTAATAATAATAATAATAATAATAATAATAATAATAATAATAATAATAATAATAATAATAATAAGCTGTACTTACAGTTTCTCGAAATAGAGGTCCTCGCTAAAATGTAAACTTGGGAAGTAGTTGCAGGGCGATCAAGATGACACGTAAACAAATAACAACGCAATGAACACAGAGTCAAAATGTTAGTATAGTTTCTTTTTCCAATGGTGTTGCACTATAACAACTCGGTATCTAAGGACGTTCGCGCGAAAATTAATCTTGCTGTTTCAATCAAATGGAAACCATTCCCTCTCTCCTTTTCGCGAAACGTAACGATGCTGACGATGAGGTAGTAATCACATGCCAAAAATGCACAGTCAATTAATCCTTATCGCGAAACGCAACGATGCTGACGATGGGGCGGTAATCGCATGCCAAGAATGCACAGTCAATAAATCTCTTTCGCGAGAAGTAACGATGAGAAGGTAATAACATGCCAAGAATGCCAGCCAGCCAACGTCGTATATGGTCAGACAATCACCGCAAAAGTTTCACACCAGAACTGGTGCAAAATTTCACAGCAAAAGCCACGGTCGTGTGTCGTCAGACAATCACCGCAAAAGTTTTACACCAGAACTGGTGCAAAGTTTCACAGCAAAAGCCATGGTCGTATGTGGTCAGACAATCACCGCAAAAGTTTCACACCAGAACTGGTGCAAAGTTTCACAGCAAAAGCCATGGTCGTATGTGGTCAGACAATCACCGCAAAAGTTTCACACCAGAACTGGTGCAAAGTTTCACAGCAAAAGCCATGGTCGTGTGTCGTCATACAATCACCGCAAAAGTTTCACACCAGAACTGGTGTAAAGTTTCACAGCAAAAGCCATGGTCGTGTGTCGTCATACAATCACCGCAAAAGTTTCACACCAGAACTGGTGTAAAGTTTCACAGCAAAAGCCATGGTCGTATGTGGTCAGACAATCACCGCAAAAGTTTCACACCAGAACTGGTGCAAAGTTTCATAGCAAAAGCCATGGTCGTATGTGGTCAGACAATCACCGCAAACGTTTCACACCAGAACTGGTGCAAAGTTTCACAGCAAAAGCCATGGTCGCATGTGGTCAGACAATCACTGCAAAAGTTTCACACCAGAACTGGTGCAAAGTTTCACAGCAAAAGCCATGGTCGCATGTGGTCAGACAATCACCGCAAAAGTTTCACACCAGAACTGGTGCAAAGTTTCACAGCAAAAGCCATGGTCGTATGTGGTCAGACAATCACCGCAAAAGTTTCACACCAGAACTGGTGTAAAGTTTCACAGGAAAAGCCATGGTCGTATGTGGTCAGACAATCACTGCAAAAGTCTCACACCAGAACTGGTGTAAAGTTTCACAGGAAAAGCCATGGTCGTATGTGGTCAGACAATCACCGCAAAAGTTTCACACCAGAACTGGTGCAAAGTTTCACACCAAAAGCCACGGTCCTATGTGGTCAGACAATCACCGCAAACGTTTCACACCAGACCTGGTTCAAAGTTTCACAGCAAAAGCCATGGTCGCATGTGGTCAGACAATCACTGCAAAAGTTTCACACCAGAACTGGTGCAAAGTTTCACAGCAAAAGCCATGGTCGTACGTCTTAAGACAATCGCTGTCATTCAGCTGTCATTCAGAACAAATGCTTGCAACAAATCTCTTTTCAGAAAAAAAGTACGTTAAGGGCTTGTCCGCTAGTGGACAAATTTAGAATTTTCTTACAATTGATAAAACGAAAACGGAAATTTGTTTCCTGTCAATATTTGTTTGTAAGCTTACATCCCAACTAAAGACAGATTGTAAAGAAAAATTGAACTTTGCAGTTGGTCAAAATGAGCGATCTTTCTCTCAACCTTACTCTGAGAAAAAGAAATATTCCTCTACAACAACCTTACTCTGAAAAAAAGAAATATTCCTCTACAACAGATTTTTGACCAAAAAAAACACTTCAATAGTTTGTCCAGTTTTTGCCTTTTGTCGGCAGTGTTTTTGAAAAAAATTCTTCATCCGGAACTGTGAAGACGCGACAGACCATCCTTATTTGAGCGTTGGTGATGACAGAATCTTTGTCAAAATAAAGAAGTCTTACGCTATTGGGAATAGGGCCAAAAATGTAAAATAACGATCTTAATTTCCTAACGTAACCAAAACTTTGAAAACATTGCTTGTGCTGCCCCAAATGGCCCGGAGATGTTGCTTCAGTGCATTTTTTTTTTAATTGTACGGTTAAGTCAGAAATCAGTGAAAGATCATATCCAGAGCGCTCGGAACAATAAACAATCAGTGTGGCAGATCCGCGAAGTCATAAACGGAAACGTTTAAAAAACGTGACATTGCATGAAAAGAGCTCTCGTTGGCCTTTATGAGGCAGATACAAAAGGCGGACCGGATCAACTGACTCGGACCGCCAGTCCACGTCGGATCAACTCGAACCGACCCGGATCAGAAAACATAAGAAAGAAAACCGAAAACTAAATTCCAAAATTCCCGAGATCAGAAGGACAAACTTGTAATAAGGTTCACTCCATTACAACTGATCATAAACAAAGTTAGATGAAATTAGGGTAAACGAACAATCGCTCATTATGCATCATGATCAGTTCAGCTACATGGCTACATGGCGATCTCAAA
>NC_090886.1:50274429-50276929 GCF_036669925.1 Montipora capricornis
GCTTTGATGATGCGAAAGAACATTTCAGTCCAACAGTGAAAGTAAACCTTGCTTTCGGGGAGACGTGTTGTCGAGGGGTCGTGCTTGGCTTGCTTTCTGTTTCCCCCTAAACGAGGTTGGTGACCTATCGTTTTTTTGGCCATTCTCTTACTCATCCTCTTTGTGCTGTAAAAAAATTTTAAAAAATTTACGTCAGAAAAAAAAGTTACAGGAAAAAAAGGATTCGTAGCCATCACTCATGGACACAAAGTTGTCTCCACGAGATCACGCACCCGAGGAATATTTGTAGCCAGTGCCTTTTCAAGACGTGTGCCTGTGCCATAGAACAAACATTAAATTATTCCTTTTGAGCAATACAATTCACCTGGGCCCAGTTGCTCAAAAGCCGATTAACGCTAATCGCAGATTAAAAATTAACCAAGCAGTTCATTTCTCTACTCCCAAATGCTGTTCAACGCAGATTTTCGGCAGAACGTTACATGAGAAGACGTCAATCCTGAAAAACAAAAATAAGCAAAAGAAACTTTCACCAAAAAAATGAAAACGTGAAACAAACGTTTACGAAAATCCTGGATTACGTTAATCGGCTTTCGAGGAACCGGGCCCTGTTTTGTTATTTTAAGAATTACGTCAAAGCTGTGCTTCCTGTTCTTGCAAAACGTAGCCTGAACCGACAGAACAAACTTGTCCGTGATAGATGAAGTCGCAATGATTAAATGAGTAACTTGAGCAAGTTATATCTCGCGAACGAGCTTGGTGACCTATTTATTTAATTGCACATTTCGAGTCACCATAATGTAGGGAACAATCGAGAAAAGTTTAAAGGAAATCTTACGACAACCTCTATTACTAAGGAATCACCTTAAGTACATTTATAAGTACAGAAATCCCTGATTCAAATTGCGCAAGAGAGCAAGTACCCTGCGAGCAGAGTATCTTTTCATCTTCCTAGATATATCGGGAAGAGGAAAGTGACTTTCCTCTTCCCGACATATCTAGGAAGACCGAAAGAGACCCTGCTCGTAGGATAGAGCGGAAGATGAAATTCTTTGGCATGTTACGAGACCCTCCAGTGAGCTTAGACTGCTAATATCATCATGCATGGACGAGTTCCTGGAAACACTCGGAGGGCGACCACGGCGAAGTTGGATATCAGATATCTGTGATTAGTATCACCCAACTAGTGGACTAATGCAAATCCTGCATTTTAATTGGCTACGCTACTAGGGGACTATAGTCCTCGAGTAGCGAAAAGCGTGACGCTTTCTTTCGTTTTATTCCCAAATAAACATTTCTTCAATATGCATTTGCTAACTTTATTAGTGCTTTTCCTGTCCGACTGTTACTAAAACAATTATAACCCTTCGCCCTCAAGGGCCACAGGTCAATAGCCCATTCGGCTTCGCCTCATGGGCTATTGACTCGTAGCCCTTGCGGGCTACGGGTTTAATTGTAAAATGGACACGGAGTACACCATCGCAAGCTATTAGGCCCGCTGAGAAGAGAAACTTGAGAATAATCCATCATCAGAGTGCGTCTCCAGATCCTGTGAGATCTTTGGCGTTACAACACTGAAACCAAATGGAAATTTTTCAGGTAACTTATGGGTTCAACAAAGACAGAGAAGGAATCGAACACCTTAAGTGGATCTGTGATCTCTGTTGTCTGTCTAACAGTGTTTACTGAAGTCGCATCTAAGGCCTGGGTTAAACACCGTACTTCACATGAGTCGAACCTAATTACACTTTAGGTCGACCCAAACTAGTTAAGATCGCCTGTTGAGTCAAACGTCGAACTTAATTCAGCCGAACTTTAACTGACCACGAAAATAAATAGCAAAACCGGTCTTGTTTAGTCGGCGGCTTTTGACCTCATTAACATGATTGTGCATTTGGATCGGCTCATGTGAAGATCGGCGTTTGACCCAATTAAAGGCGATCTTCAGCCGTTATTCCCGCCTGGAGTGGCCGTGAAGAACGCCTCAGCCGATCCAAATAAAACCAGTCGTACCTAATTGGGTCAAACGCCGTACTTCACATGAACTTCATTCATGTAAGTTCGGCTCATGTGAAGTACGGCGTTTAACCCGGGCCTAAGTTGTCTGGCAAGTAACATATATTTTGTACTTAACTCTCTAAAGGTTAAAAAAAAATTGGAAATGTGACAGTGAAAAATTATTTGAATGAAAGCTTGTTGTCTCTTTTGTCCTTTATTATTTACGGTCAAGGTTCTTTCGAAAAGGGTTTAACGAGAACTATCAGAAATTTATTTAATTGCATATGCTTTGTGACACCGAGTGTGTCTCCCCGTACGAAAACTTTAGGCCTGACAGGAGCCTTAATTAGGCCTGAATTTTAAAGGCTAACAGCAGCCTCACACGACACTTACTATCAGCGTTACAATTAAGCATGACACGAGCCTTACATTAACGTCGCGTGAGCGTTAAAAAAGGCGCTTTTCAAGCTCTTGTAATGTTTTTGTTAGGCTTATGTTATGCTGC
>NC_090886.1:50289429-50314429 GCF_036669925.1 Montipora capricornis
ATTTACAGCTTTTCTACATTTTAGAAAACTCGAGCATGCAATTAACCAACAGAATTACGACAGAATCATTTTGAGCTTTGACTTTGATTTTACTGCCGGGTGCGCAACCGAAAACCTTGTTTACTTAGTTTGTTGTTTGCGGTATTTTAAGAACCTCCGTTTGAGAGATTGCCAAGCGATATCGCGGGCTTGTGGGTCCAACCAGCCATCCGTGAAAAGGAGGTTTCTCGGCTGCCCTTATATTTCATTAAATTTCATTATACTCTGTCAAAATTTACTATTTTTCGATTAATTAAGGCTTAAATCTCAGTCAAAAGAGTGATTTACGGTGTTTTTTGAGCGTATGCCTTCATCTAGAATTCAAATTTGAACGTCATCACGAAGTCGACATCGGATATCATCGGCTTTCGTGACCCGATGAAGTTCTGACGTGACCTCCTTCTGACGGATGGCAGAGTGTGCGCTCCAGTTGGATAAACTACGCAGGCGGTGAAAACCAACACCTGCAATCTCGTACCCAGAGTCCTCGGGCTTTTTGGCCAGCGGGTGAGCGCCCGGAATCGACTCCATTTTCCCAGAAAACGTGGGTTCCGGTCTTATTACGTATGCTTGAGTTTAACCGGAAACAGTAAAGAGAAAACCGTAAACAGTAGAAATGGCGGGTTGAAAGTGTTCGAGAAACAAGAATTTTAGCCTTACACACAAAGAAACTGGAGAAATGATCATTGGCTTGCTGTAAGAGCAAGTGAAGATGAAACCTCTGACGCTTTCGGTGAGTGTATTTTTAGTGTTTCAGCGTACATTCCATCGTTCAGAATGCCATCGTGCAAGCAACACGATCGACAATTTTTTTGTGGAAACGACACAAATGTCCTCTTCTTCTACAATTTGATGTTTCCGTAATTCTGAATGGCTTCGACAAGACCTTATTCCACGGATTTCTCCTCAAAGAGACTGATGTAATGTTTTCCCACGGTACTTTTGCAATAGCAACAGTAATCACTTTTTAGCAGCGTGGGAAAATATAATTCAAACCTCGTCGTTTTATTATTTTTGTGATTTATATATTTCTGAGGTAGAAAAAATCAAACAGCACTGAAACTAGTTTTAGATTTTGAATCTCCCTCCAAATGCTGGGGCTTCCGAATTACTTACCGACTTCCTGTCGGACTGTCATTCTTACGCAAGCGGCCAATCAAAAATATAGTTCAAGTCGATTATCCTAGAGTCTCTCCGGGCGCTCACCCGCTGACCAAGAAGCCCGAGGACTCTGGGTACGAAATTGCAACACCTGGAATCTCAAAAGCGACGAGTAATGGACTTCGACAACAATCTGTCGCCCGTCGAGCAGAAATCAAAGTGAGCAGCATTTCTAAAATAATATTTACCAAGTGTGCTGTTATGTAGAACACTGAAACCAAATGGAAAATTCTCTGGTAACTTATGGGTTCAACAAAGACAGAGAACGAATCGAACACCTTAAGTGGATCTGTGATCAACTCTGCACAGTCTTCAGGTAATGTGACAGCCAAGAATTATTTGAAAGAAAGCTTGTCGTCTATTTTGTGCTTCATTATTCAAGGAAACGGTTCTTCATGGAAACGGTTTGATCCTGAAATTTTAGTTTGTTGTAATATTGCGCATATTTGACAGGATTGAGTTTTTTCTCTTCACGCACGCAATAATAGCAAATATGTTGTTTGTTTCAAAAAATTGTTCGCTGGAAAAGGTGTCCTTTATGAATTCATCATGTTTTATTATATGTGTGCTGGATAGTTTTTATGGCAATAGTAAAGCATTTTCTTGTTATTCAAGGAAAATTTTCTTCAGGAAAGGGTTTGAACCTGAAGTACATGGTAATTTGACACGATTGAGTCTCTTGTCTTCACGCACGCAATGAAATAGGAAGAGGTTTTCGCCTCTAAGAGCAAATATGTTGTTTGTTTCAAAAAATTGTTCGCTGGAAAAGGTGGCCTTTATGAATTCATCATGTTTTATAATATGCGAGCTTAACTGGATAGTTTTTATGGCAATAGTAAAGCATTTTCGTGTCAAAATGAGGTTAGCGTTTTTGTGTAGTGCTAACTTAATTAAATATAAACATACATTCTGCCTCGTGAGTTTGTTATTCTCGTTACCCAGCAATGGAAAGTCATTGCAACGCGAATGGCGTTTTAGTGCATCTTATGTTGTTTGTTTCAATAAAATGTTTCGCTGGGAAAAAATTCTGTGATATTTTCTGCCTTTGTGAATTATAATATCATGTTGTGTATTGAATTTTCGAGCTTAAGGTTGAAACGTGATACGGGAGGATATTTTTAGTATAACTCGGTAAGCAGGAAAGGTTTCATGAAAATAAACAGGTCTGTTGGAAGCGTGCTTCAGTTTCAACAAAATGAGCTCCAAAATCAGCAAAAAATTGTGACGCCGGTGAATAATAAAGTAGCTGCTATTTCCAAAATGATGGAATTACCTGGTGATAAATAACCTCGTCTTGGAGAGTAAATTTTTGACTTTGCAGAAACAATGGTGAGCGATTGTGATCTTTGTTTTGAATTCGCTCATTTATTGTCAAACTTTATAACACTTGACAGCAAAAGAAACTTACGAAAACCCGGTATCTTGCCATCATTTGACGCAGATGCTTCACTGTTTGGCAAGTAAACATGCCGCGGTAACTTACTAGTAATCACGGTGCCCGCTGAATTCCGGCGATGTCACTTTCGATTTTGCGATTAATTTATTTGTGCAGCCAATACGTACAATAACAAAATTGAACGTAGCAAAAATCGCCCAAAATGTTTGTCGCTGATCGTAACTGTTTATATTCTATATTCACGGTTCAAAATTAATGTTGTTTTCATGTCGTAAATATGTTATTCTCGAGCGACCGTCCTGGAAACTTCCTTCTGCTCTTTCTGAAAACTATGTATCAATATTTATTTACTTTTGCATCAATATTTGTTTTTGCATAAAGCAAGCTAACAAAATCTGTACCTTGCTAAGTTCGCATTTGTTAGCGTTAATAGTATTTTCAGTCCAATGCTTCTGTTTTACGAAGGCGTATATGTTTTTGGTCACCCATCCCGACACTAATCCCGCCGGAGAGGGCTTGACTTTAGTAAACTTTAGTATTACAAAGCTGTCAGATGCTCAGAGGGCAAGCTTAAACTTGTGGTGAAAAGAAGTTTATCAACATGTCAGCCCAGAGGCCAATGTTTCTCACTTCCCATTTATTTTCTTTAATCTTTCTGGGTTCAGTACTTTGCTAGTAACCACATGTCTTCTCAGGCTATTTACCCAAGGCTTCTACCATGGCACTACAATGGTAGACAATACCAAAACAATATCGTGCACTGTTAGAGCTACATATTACGCAAGGACAGATTTTTTTTCGTCGTACGAACGTGCGAGAACCTGTGAGCCAAAGGGCCTCTGCTGGTATGACTTCTGGGTGACCCCTTAAATGGTCTTAATGACCCCCCAACTTGAAAAAATTGTCTGAAACGGTGCACGTACCACAGGCAACCCAGTGTACCCTCAGGGAGGGTCTAGTTCTAATTCAATCAAAGATTAGGTTCATGTGTAAATTCCAAACAGTTTTTTTGAACGGTTTTTTTACGAACAGAAAATTAAAATAGGAACCGAGAACATTTTTCGCGTGGATATAAATACGCAATTGTGATCTAAGATAGCTTGGATGTCTTGATCTTTGTACAACTCATTGTAGATCTGCAACTCAGACTTTACTTACTGGGTCGCGCTCGGTGAATGAAACTTGTTTTCAATGAGATTTGGAGGGCTAAATATAAATAAATGAAAATTTTGCAGTTATATTTATCTACAGATAATTAATAAAAGTTCGCACAAAACTTTACCAGTATACTTTTATTATATACCGAAGGAAAATTTCGCAGTAATTGAAATCTCATTAACTGCGAAAGATTTTCCACAACTATAAATGAATGAAAATTTTGCAGTTATATTTATATACCGAAGGAAAATTTCGTAGTAATTGAAATCTCATTAACTGCGAAAGATTTTCCACAACTGTTACTGGAGGCACAAATTTCGCAGTTATCGAAATGTCATTAACGGCGAAAGATTTCCCACTGAATGAATACGGGAATCACAAATTTTGCAGTTATTGAAATGTCAGCAACGGAGGAACGTTTCCCCCTTAAGCATACATTAGAACCACAGATTTCGTAGTAAATGAAATGTCATTAACGGCGAAAGTTTCCCTCTAAAGATGTATTGGAACCACAAATTTCGCAGTTATTGAAATGTCATTAACGGTGAAACGTTTCGCTCTCCCTATATTATTATAGGACAGATTTTGTAGACACAGTTGCAACGTTTTACCGCCTTTATGCTGGCATGGAACTTCAGCAGTCTGCCGTTGCCGGCAGATAATACCAAAACTGGAGTTTATATATGCCATACCTGCCAACTCTCGCGGTTTTCCCGGTTTTCCTGGGGCCGGTTCCTGAAAGGTGTAATAACCCTATTCCAGGGATAAATGTGCCTGAAATAAGGCACATTTATCCCTGGAATAGAGTTATTATACCTTTCAGGAACCCGGCCCTGCATTTTCTCGTGGGAAAGTTACTTAAATTAACTGCGAGGGACGAGTTGTTTGTGACACTTAATTTGGTTTGCACGTTTCAATTTCCTATCTTATTTCTTATCACCGTGCATTAAAACACTTTGCATGCAATAAAGCGATCATGAAAATATTATAAAAGACGCTTCGACAAAATAGTAGAATCACAAATTTACGGCGATGTCTCTCCGAACATATCTTGAAACCACGAATTTCGTATGTGATCCCGACTTAGCTGTAAATTTACGGCGCAATTTTCGTTTAATATAATCTTGTTGATCAGAATCTCCGTACGTGGTCAAGTTATGAGACTAGTTTTCATATGTCGGAAATAAATGTAGGAAACGTCAGGAAAATAGAAACGCTCCCGATTTGTCTCCAACCATCGCAGACTCAAGACGAAAGCCGCATAAAGTAGTGGATAGGATTCCACAGCAATTGTACGGTGAATTTCACAGGAAAAACGGAAGAAAGAACTCTTCAGTCCCCTGATAAGATTCCCCAGGAAATAAAACATCAGAATCGTATACACAGATACCTGAAACTTTTTATCATCGGGGGGTCTTACGTAACGGTGACAGGACATCACAAGCCTCCATTGTCACCACATTTGGCAACTCCTGTAACTTGTTACTCGTGATATCGTCGACGGTTTTTCGATCGCTCGATTTTCGACTGTTATTCATATCCACTTGAAGCTATTTTCACTTGCTATCCTACAACCTGATAATGGAATCTAACAAGAAGAGCTATGCAGAGGCAGTGACCGGCACCACGTCATTCCTGATAAACTCTTGCTGGTCACATTTGCAGACACAGCATGAAGAAGATGCTCTTGTCCTTGCTGTCCAGAATTCACTCAGCGGTATACAGGTAGCGTACTTTTGGTTTGTGACGATGATTTCGAATCGAGTCAGTTGTTAAAGTGCTTTGTTTTTGAAGTATATTTCAAATCGTTCAACTTCTGATCATTGCGTTCGTTGTCTCTCAGAAAGAACTGGTCAGCATTGACGTCAATAATTCGACCAAAGAAGTTCATGAAAGGCCGTCTAAAGTTACCACCAAGCGGTTCAAGGAGGTAAGTTTCGAAGCTCCCTTTTTTACTCTCACTCAGTTATATTTTATTGCAATCAACTGATTACACCCTTATAATAATTGAAAAGTTCGTACAGAAGATAAGAACGGTTATGCTGGTGTGATCGTCAGTTATCATTTTGTGCCACGTGTTAATGTTAGACACCAAGTTCTCGTATGACAATAAAGTGGCATTGTTTATTGTTTACAGAATATACTTTTCTTGATGAAACGCGGACACCATGTGTAATAAAAGCTGATTTAATTTTCATTTCTGGCCCATCTTTTGTAGTAGAGACGGCTTAACTGCAGAATACCCCGCCACTCGAACTGTATTCCACGTAGCTGGCTACGCGGTACGCGTTACGCCGTGACATTCCTCGTTCTTACAGCGTCAAAGCCTAAGTAATTCCACAGACAAGAGACTGTGGAACTGTGGACTCGGAAGAGCGTTATATAAACAAATGAATTCAAAATGGCGCAGCAATATTATTTGAGCTGGCTACGCGGTACGCGGTACGCTGTGATAATTAATAATGACACAGTATTGTGCATTCCTCGTTCTTTAAGCGTCAAAGCCTAAGTAATTCGACAGACAAGAGACTGGAACTTTGGACTTGGAAGAGCGCGCGTCACCAGTATTAACAACGTGAAAACCTGACAACAGTGGTCTTGTGCTGAATATAGCACTCGTTTACTGATTAAGCCTAAGCGCTCGTTTCAGTATTAGTCCTAAGCAGTCTTTTAAAATTTTTGCTTTCATTTTACGGTTCGGGTAACTAGAATTTTTAACGAGATCGTGTGAAGAATATAGCACTCGTTTCCTGATTAACCCTAAGCGTTCGTTTCAGAAATTAGGGTTAGGGTACACTAGAATTTAAATTTTCCACGTACCGCGTACCGCGTAGCCAGCTACTTAAGATACTTCGCCGTCTTGACTTTGATTCTTTCCGCGTACCACGTACCGCGTAGCCAGCTACTTAAGATACTTCGCCATCTTGACTTTAATTCTTTCCGCAAAACGCGTAGCCAGCTACTTAAGATTCTCGATGTGGCGGGGTATTCTGCAGTTAAGTAAACTACGCTTTATCTCCAGTTGTTAAGAGGCAGTCTCTGTAAAAGCGGTCCGCTGCATTTTGGGTCGAAAAATCGATTTCCTTCAAACTTTCCCCCTGAATCTATCTTAGTCTAAATGTAATCAAAGCCACCTTAGTTTTTGCAAATATTGCAAAATAAATTTTTGCGAGACTAACATCGCGTTAGCCAGCAAAGGCCCAGTTTTAGCAGGGGCAAAAACCAAAAATAGCACAAATTATCGAGCTCGTCTTTTCACAATATTCTAGTCTCTTGAACTTTGATCGTCTTCCATGACAAGATCAATCCTTAATAAGTGTAAAACACCCATTTCTGATTTTTCAACAGTTGTTTATATTGAAAATTATAGTTTTGTTTGACAGCTACTTCGCAGCTGACGCCATTGGCTTAAAAATTAAAATTTTAATCTGGTCTCTGCGCAAAAGTCCCACATCTTCTGTACAATATGTCTATTCAGGGCAACTAAAATAAAGTAGAAGAGCATGGGAATATTAAAAAATGTTGCGGTTCAAGCGAACTTTAAGCACAGCCGGTCGACAAATTATGCACATTTTCGAAAATGATTGCCAACGATGCACAAAGTACGGCCTCGATAAATAACGAGCTCTGCTTCGCTAACTCGACATTTGATGCTTGGATTGAGCTCATTAAAGTTGTAACACGTAAAACATCATTAAGGAAAGAAAAAGATTTATCTTGACCCAAATAAACGCAGCCGTCCAAATTTAACTTTTAGCCAGCACTCGACCGCCTATTTATGTAAAATTTACCTCTATCACAGCGAAAAACATACTTAACGACGTGCTCTGAAAAGATCCAGACCCATTAAATATAATTCAAAATGTTCATACATAAACCGATTTTCTTTACAGTACTCAAACACAATCCTTTGAAGTTGGATAAAAGTAACGTGTAAAGAAATAATTGTTTGATGACGCCTGACTGATTTATTCAAAATTCCGCTTTCTTGTTATTGATGAACCACAAGTTTCAGTCAAGCTGAATCGCCTTGTATAAAACTTAGTAAATTTACTAGGTGGGATAGTTATAGAGACTAAAAGAGAGTACGAAACTTACCTGTTCTTAACTGTAAGTCGGCGTCGCGCCACAAAGTATAAACACTGCGGGGGTCTTGCTGCTTGCATTCATTAATTGTCACGCAACCTCGCGGACTCTTTTTTAACCGGTCTCTGGAAAATGCGAAAGCCGTACATTTACTTTGCAAGCACTGAAGTGTTCATTTTATGTTCAGAAAATTCAAACGTTTGCTTCCTCTTTCTGTTTCTTTACACAGGCAGCCCAAGTTCAAGTCATGTTGCAAAAAAGCCATTTACGAATGTTTGTGTTGGAAGCAAACGGTTTTGTTTTAAACGGCATAAAATGTAATGTCCTGTGAATATAATTGACTTGCTTTGTTGCCGTTTTGTATTCTTTTTGTTTTCCCGCATCTCCGGTCGTTTTGTAGCGTTTTCGGTGAGCAAGCGCTTTGTCGTGTTTCACTAAAATTGTGAGAGGGTCGTGAAGGGGTAAAATGGGAGGTGGGATTTGCCTTTTTTAGAGGCTGGGAAATGGGATTTTGTGCACTGGTACTGGGTTTCATGACAAAAAGAAAAACAATAGAAAAATGGGCATTGGATTTCAATTTGAGCAACACAGGCTGGGATTGTGGGATTTGAGCTGGGATTTGAAAAAAACAATTTCCTGGGAAATGGAATTAGCCCCCCCCCTTTCACGACCCTCGTGTAAAAACAAAACAGCAATCAATTCCTCCAACAGAGCCCATGAGAACACAGAGCTAACAGAATCCGAGGTCGGGGCCTTCGAACATTCAAATCCTTGCTCGATTACAAGGTGAAACACCTATTGAGAATAAATACACTAGTTCAGTAATAAAAGCAAGGTGACACACACCCGCCTGGTATGTTAGCTACGCCATGCTGATGAGGCCCAAAAGGCCGAAACAGCTGTCCATGGCTGCTAACTGACCGGGTGAAATGGTTGTGCGCATGCGTGATGTGTTGGCCACACCGGGTTGGTGTTAGCGTGTGTCACCTTGCTTTTATTACTAGTTCAGTGACTAATTCTGTTTTTTCCAGCGAAATTTCTGGGAAATTCCTTTCTTTTATTGAAAACCTGAAGGTGCAAACGAGAACAACTGAGCACCCCAGTAGTCTTCCTTGGTGATCAAATGTTTATCTATGCTGTCAGCTGAGTTACTAGAAAATGACACTTGATCAATGTATTAAAAAGAAAAGTCACCCAAAGTATAAACTGGCTATTTTTTCTAGGAGGCCGGAGTATATTTAAAGTCCTTATACACTTACTGGCAACGAGTCTCACTCGCTCATACAAGAGCAGTCTCGAACCATTTCCGAAAGTTTCTGAACTAAAGCAGATTTAGTGTCTCTCGTGTTAAATGAAATTTCAAAATGTTTGCAAATTTCCCTGAGCATCTTAACTTTGAACGATGAAATTTTGTTTTCATATGCCATCTCGCAAAGGTTATGAACATCATACATCAGTGGATGCTTGACAGCTATTGCAGCCACTACAGCTTCACTGTTTGCCTGGAACAGTAGATCATCTATTTCGCATGCATACTCTTCAGCATCACTGTCGTCCAATTCATCGTCAGCGTTATCTCTTGAGGATTCTTTCGAACTTGATTGCTTTCTCTTAGCAGAAATTCGTGAGAAGAATGCCTGAATTTGAACCTTCGAAAGCCATTCGGCTCTGCTAAACATTCGTGTGCCATCTGTATTGCGAGCTTTACGCATGTCGCTTGCTACTTGGGCGGGATCTTCCTTTCTCCCAGTTTCTTTGCCAATGTCAAACTTTTTTTGTAGATACTCGCGGACGTTGTCAGAAAAGCGCGTTTGTCCACTTCTAGACTTGTGAAGTGCCCAGCCCATTTGAAGGAAGTTATCCTCCGTTGAGGTTGCAATTTCAACTTCACTGTCAGGACGAGACTGTCTCTTCGTATCCAGCGAAATGCTCTGAAAACGCTGAACCCAATCGATTCGTAATTGGTCATACAGGCTTCTTTGCACTGTCCCTACTGGACTGTGGTGTGCAATCTTCCAGCTCTGAACGACTGTGGAATTCCTCTGAGCATTGCGGATTCGGGCATTCAAAGGAGTCACTATCCTCGTCCATTCTCCCCTTTTGCGTGGTTGCTCTATTCATTTCTCTGGTTGAGATTGTAAAGAAAGGTTTTTCCTCTGTGAGGCAGGTAGCTTGCTGTGGACAAAGTACAATAGCATCCCATGAAATCAGCTTTCCAATTCCAATGTTGTAAGCCTTCCACATTCGAAGCCCATCAGGAGTAAACTCAAAATTGTGTAGAGAACTGTAGTTAGGGATCTTCTGTATCTTAAGAGTTCTACTCTCCTCGGTCAAGGAAAAAACTGCTGCTGTCGTTCCCCGAACTGGCCTTTCTTTTAGGGCAATCTGCATATCTTGCGCCGTAACAATATCGTGGCCTTCGTTGCAATAACGTCTAACTGCGGCTTTCATCGGGCACAGTATCCTGTCGCACATGTCTTTCCCATACTGCGGCTCAGAATAATCATACCTCACAATCTCAATTCCTTGCCGACTTCCAATGTCTCTTAGAGACGCTAAGAGGCTGCTGTTGTGGTAGCACCCAGCTTCGTCTGATCTCAAATAGGCCTTTGTGATAAGTGGATCACTTCTTTTGATGACAGACATGAGATTTTCCAGGATAGAAAGTACGGTGAACCAATCCTGGCTACAACTGTTGAACAGGTAAGCATAAGAGGAGACTTCTAGCTTCTCTCCTTTTCTAGCAACGACACTGCATATGTGCCAGTTTATTCCTCTTTTCGCAAACCACTCCGACTGCTTTTCGCGGAACTTGATTTGCAAAAATTTCATTGCCCAGTCTGATATTATAAAAACTTCGTCCCTCTGTAAAGAAAGCAAAATCTTTTGCTTGCTCTGTTCCTGATTATGTGCTCGCATAATGTGTGCCTTCCACTCCTTGACTTTTACTTCAGCAGTGACTGCGTCATGTCGAAGATCGTCTTCTTTCTCTTTATCATTTATCTTGGAGGAGTACTTAGCTGTGGCAAACTGGATTTCTTGAATAACTTCCTTTAGCGCCTCACAGTCGCGACATGAGAAATCATGGTCATGGCTACAGACTGTACGATAATCAGCGTCATTAGGAACACTCAAGGCAAATGCTCTACAATGGTCGGGGCACCTGCTTTCCTCTTGGCAGTGACCTCGATAAGACGTCTTCAAGTAGAGTTTAGCCTCTTTCAGCATTTTTCCTGTTTGTGCACACCACTCCTTGTCAGCCCCTACTTCTTCCAATTCGTCTAAAATCTTGTGTAATGCTTCAAAACCGTCGACACCATCGGCAGAAGTGTTGTCAAGACCTTTAAGAGATTTTCTTTGAGAGGCCTCCTGCACTTCAAGAACTCTCCACATTGTGGCACGACTCATAGGACTAAAGTTTTCTTCTTTACAGAAATCAAGATACTGGTTGATGATGGTACATCTTGCAACCGTACGTACTATGTTTGGCATCACTAATTCTTCGCCACTATCAAGTTTAAGTTTTCGGCTTCCAAAGGCCACATCCTGATAGAAGTAGGGGCGAGATGTAAATTCCAGAAAGTGATCCAACTGGCATTTGTCTAATCGGATTCGATGTTGTGGTATCTTGGTTATGGGGATACCGGGGCCCTCAGAAGAACTATGCGCTCTTGCTTTTTTGATTTGCCGATCACTGAGGTTTTCAAAAGGTCGATGAATAGCCTTCAACTCCTGTTTGCGTAAATGCTAAGGATTTGGGTTTTTAGTATTTTAGATGGTGCTTTCCTATATGCCGCAACTAGAGCCTCTAGACCCGCGTCAGTAGTCGCACCCAAATTTTTCTTTTGCTGGACAGCTTGAAATAGCACTTCTCCATCGTGCGGCGCTATGACATCACATACCAACTGGCAAGCCTCTTTAGCTTTATGCACGAATGCTTCTTTCTCCACATCGCTACACTGATCCCAACTTTCTAACTGATACTGCAATTGATCAATTTTTTCTTTTCCAGATACGTCTGCAAGGTTTGACATTGAGGAATTAAAAACATCCACCAAAATATTACCCTTTGATGCCACGTTGGATTCATCTTCTGATTCGCTTTCCTGTGATTCCTCCTCTGCGCATAAACAGGGAGTCCATTCGTAGTCTGACTGAGCCCACTCCAAAATTCCTGGTGTTGATGGAACGTATTGGTAGTCAGAAAGAGCAGCAGTAGCAACCTCTTTAGAAGCCCTTTAAAATAAAGATGATTATGATAGGTTAGGAGCAGTCGCTAGTCGCTCAGGCCTTCGTTCCTCAAACACTCTATTTTCACCCCCCCCCCCCCCCCTCCCTCCCGTCGTTTCCCTACTTCGTTCAATTATCTCCCCTTCCCAAGTTTTCGTCCCTAACCTTTTTTAAAGGTTAGAACTCTTTCGTGTCTCTCTGCATCTCTCCATGTCTCAAGCGTACTTTGTGATGTCTCGTTATTACATATTTTGATTTACCTCTGGCGTACTTCCGGTGAGCTCCTGGTGTCTCTGATTGCTTCCTCTGTCTCTACAACTTGAACTGGAGCCCAAGGCGACTGTTCGATAGCAACTTTGTGATTTTTACGACAAGCACTGCAAATTACTAGAACAAATAATAATAATAAAACTTACTATTACATTACATTACATTTAGATTTACGTATATTTCGATTGATGAAATTTGTTTTGTTTTATAAGAGACTATAACACTTCGAAGAATTAAATTAGACAAATTGTAAATAAGCACCACTTTTCCAGAACAGAAGGACTGAAAATGCGGGAAATATGTACTCAACAAACCTGATCCAATCGGGACAACCACTTCGTGAAGTTTCAGAATTTCCTTCGCCATTGCTACGTTCACTACGTCCCTAGTCTTGACTGCTTTTTTACCGCCTTTGTGGGTGGGGTACTGACATGGCCTCCGCTGCTTCCAGTACTTTCCAAGGGTATGGCGATGCTTCGGGCATATCATCATTTCACTGAGTTTTGAAACCGGGAAATCGAAAATACCTGATCTTGCTAGAATAAGTTGGCTCTCTGTTAAGGTTTCTCGAGATAAGTGACATGTGTTCAAATGGTTCGTAATTGATTCATTACAATCTTCATGGCGAACGGATTCTGTAACACCTCTTGAATTACCACATGTTCCTTTATACTTTGATAAGCAAGACAAAAAGCACGAAGTCTCCATAATGTATTCGTGATGCAAATTCAAGTCAACACGCGACACAGCAAAAAATACAAACGACAAGTGGCTGCTGCTGACGCTGAAAATAATTTAATTATTTTCTCTCTCGCTTGGTTATGGTTGTTTTGTTAATGCTGCTTCTTTAAACACGTCGTTAATTAAGTTATAAAAACTATGAGTGTTTTTCAAGAGTACGCAATAACCTCTTGATTAAATATGAACAACTTTAATATGTACAAAGTCCAATTTTGAAACAAGTTTACAATATTACATTGCGTGACACTCCTTGGGTCTATTGCAATGTTTACTTGCCACGTGAATACGGGTTTTACTTTTCCTCTTTCAATCAGTCTTTTTCTATTAGTTAACGGAGCAGACTGTACCCAAACAGTTCATAATTATTTTCCGTGTTTCGTAAAATCATCTAGTGAGATTTGTAACGTTGTGCGGTCACCACAGAAGAAAGGAAAGTTAATTGAATTAACTCACGCCAAGTGTTACGTTTATCGAACTTCGCAATGAAGGAAGTAGGAGACGTCTTCACGCAGGCTAACTTCGAAGGGTTTCAAAGAATTCTGATTGAGAACAGAAAATAGAAATCGGTTATCTATGAGCATTCCGAATTATATAATACTTCTGCGGGTCTTTTCATATCCACTCTTTCAGTATACACAAACCAACGGTCGTGGTGAAGTTAAAACGGCTGCGTTTATTTGGTTAAGAATAATGTTTTTTCTTTCCTAAATGTTTTATTATGTTTTAAGTCATAAATAACTCTTCATAAACCCAATCCAAGCGTCAAATGTCGAGTTAGCGATGCAAAGCTCGTTAATCATCGAGGCCGTACTTTGTGCATTGTTGGCAATCATTTTCGAAAATGTGCATAATTTGTCGACCGGCTGTGCTTAAAGTTCGCTTAAACCGCAACATTTTTTAATATTCCCATGCTCTTCTACTTTATTCTAGTTGACCTGAATAGACATATTGTACAGAAGATGTGGGACTTTTGCGCAGAGCCCAGATTAAAATTTTAATTTTTAAGCCAATGGCGCCAGCGGCGAAGTAGCTGTCAAACAAAACTATAATTTTCAATATAAACAACTGTTGAAAAATCAGAAAATGGGTGTTTTACACTTATTAAGGATTGATCTTATTATGGGAGACGAGCAAAGGTCCTGAAACTAGAATATTGTGAAACGACGAGTTCGACAATTTGTGCTATTTTTGGTTACTGCTCCTGCTAAAACTGAGCCTTTGCTGGTTAACGCGATTTTAGTTCCGCAAAAAATTAATTTTGCAATATTTGCCAAAACTAGGGTGGTCTCGATTACATTTAGACTAAGATAGATTCATGAGGAAAGTTTGAAGGAAATCGATTTTTCGACCCAAAATGCAGCGGACCGCTTTTACAGAGACTGCCTCTTAATAGCGGTGTATGATAGTCTGAATGTGGATAAATTGATAATCAATATAGAAAGTATTACTTGACGTCGCATTTTCGTTCCTCTGTTCATGGCGAGCAAAAATTTTCGGGCATTAATTTGAGAAGATTGCATTTCAGTTTTTCTGTTAAAAGTATGGACGTTATTCGTTATTCGTTCATTTAAGAAATCTTTAAAAAGCGGTTAAAAAATATATATACACGACGTTTCGACGTTCTCAGACGTCATTATCAAGTGAAGCGCACGGTGACAAAAATCTTCGTAATGAGGGCCAATTTCGTGTTCTCAAGAAGTGCCACGGGAAATTTGACTGCCTCGTTTACGAGATGCTATTCATCCAAGAACTGAATCCTAGCCTTAACACTCAGAGTGACTCCATCAGTGCTAAACTCTTTGTTTAGCTTGTAGCTTATTTTTTAATGAACTATTGTTTTTCTTGTATTTAAAGAATATTCATACTGTTTCCTTTTCACTTGATAATGACGTCTGAGAACGTCGAAACGTCGTGTATATATATTTTTTAACCGCTTTTTAAAGATTTCTTAAATGTTTTTAAGAATCGTTTTCTCGCAATTTTTTATAGCTAAATGTTTTAAAAAATCGCTTCTTTTTAATGCAGTTAACAAAAGCCTTAAAACTGCGTTAAATGAGTCTTGAAAAGGAATAACGTTTTAAAGAGTCTCAGAAAATTTCCCCAGTGAGTGGTATTGTGTTAGGTGCTGTTTTTTCTGCATCTCCTGATGACGTTAAATGCCCACGGATAGCCATTGGGCCCCAAAATCACAATTAGTACCACAGCTATGTGGGAAAGCGAGAAAAAGATTTAGTTTTTTCCTTGTATGTAACTTGAGCGAGGTTTTTCTTATTTAGAAATGGAATTGTTAAATTAACTGCTCGTTTCAGTTTAAGCTTTGTTAAGCTTTGTTACGCCTTAGGTCATCTGCACACTCACAGTACAATACTGCTTATTCGTTTGATTTTTTTAGGCAAAAAAGAAGAGGACTACAAAATTCGAGTCGTGGGAAGCAGAAAAATTTAACCCGGGAGTCCCTCTTCTGCCAGTGGGCAGGTACACCTACGATGAGGTTTGTAATATAGGCAGACCGTGTCAAATCTGCTTTCCCTTTATCTTTGTTGTCTCTTTAATTTCCGTTCCAGGTATACCATTTTAATAGGTATTACTTTTATCCAACCAATTTGTGATTTTCGTTTTGGCACTTCACAAAGTCTGAAAAACGAGAGGCTGTCGTTTCAACGACAAAATTGCCGAAGGTATGTGTAATGAAAAATAGATAACCGTTACATTACGGTGTAGTTCATGCTATGCAATACCGATTTAAGTAAGTTCTTCCCGCACGTAGTTTTCAAGGCTAGTTCCACAGTTCCCTGACATCGTAGGAAAAAAAAACTACAATAAATTCAGTTTAGAGTCACGGGGCCATAAAAAGTAATCATAATCGGGCATATTTCAGTATTTAAATTAGTGTGTCGTTGCACCCCTTCGTAGATGCCAAAGAGGACCGATAACCGTGCGAAAGCACCGTTCGAAACACGCTTTGACAACTGGCCCTTGGACTTCGCTGAACAAATCGCGTACATCCAAAGAATGGACAGTATTTCTCCTCTAGTTTATGACTGGGTCAATAAGGAACCCATGCGTTACATATGCCCACCAAAACTGGGTTGTGACAATATTCCTGGTGACTTCAGACCTCCGTTAACTCCGTTTGCATTGTGGTCAAATCGCATTACGGTTACAGAACAACTTCAAGGTAGGAAGTTTTGTATTTCAATCTAGGTTTTCGATTAATTGACGGGATTTATAATTACATCTAAATGAAAATTTAAAATGATTTGCAACCTTGATTAGTAATGCGCCGTTCAAATCGAAACTTCAACATCCCCCCCCCCCCCCCGGGAAAACCACTGAAATTGGACTATCCCCAGGCCCGGAGAGTGGGGAATTTGACTTTTCCCTGCATGGGGTCGGGAAAATTGAACCGGAAGTGTCAGGTTTCAAATGGTTTTTTTTTTTCCGGGCGCCGAAGTCGCTAACATCTATAAAACACGTGTTTAGACGGGATGGAAGAGTTGAAAGGAAGAGATGTAGCATTTGTGAGCGACTGGCTTACACAAACGGTCTTCAAAAGGTCTTTATTAAAGACAGCAGGAGCCGACGACGATTGTTCTCTAGTAGGGTATGACAGAATCCGACGATGGGGTGGGGCATTTGAACACCATTTTGGCTCGAGGCAGGGGGCGGGAATTTGAACGATCCAATCTTCAAAAACTCAAATGCCCTGACGTTGAAGTTTCGAGTTGATCGGCGCATAAAGGGCAAAATATCTGAACGCTGATTCACAGAGGATATTATTCTTAATCAAGGGCATTTCTAGTTATAAAGAGGGCAATTTTGGTAATCAGTATTCGATAAACATTTTTGGTAATCGAATTCTTTTTTTTTGGGCCAGGAATCTTTAGTGATTTTTGTTGAGAATAAATCTCACTGAATCGATTGTTTAGTTACATTTCACTGAAATTTGTACTTGCACTTAGTGGGTTTCCCAGAAATAAATAAACCACAAAATTCCTTAATTAATTTTGCCCTTTTTGTGAAAAAGGCGACTCGGGCAATTTCTGCCACTTCTGAAAAAACCACATATCTTGGTTCCATTTGGATTTGAAATCATTTTTAATGGGTTCAATTTCCCTGAGATTTGGTATCAGTCCTTCCCCCCCTCCAAAGGTAGTGTCTTAACTGTACAACATTCTGTTAAACACAAGTTAACAAAACTTATTTTATAACAAAAAACACAACTTGACTCTCAAAATGAGGCGAACTGAGGAGAGGGAGGAGTGATGCGCTCTCCTGTAGGAATCATCCGAACAGAGGGAAAGTCAAAAAGTTCAAAGTAATTCAATTCAATATTAATATTAATAATAGTAATAATAATGACAATAATAATAACAATAATAATAATCATAATAATAATAACAATAATAATAACAACACTAATAATAATTATAATAATAATAACAATTCAATATTAATATTAATAATAGTAATAATAATAACAATAATAATAACAATAATAATAATCATAATAATAATAATAGCAATAATAATAATTATAATAATAATAGTAATAACAATCATAAATGTAATCATAATCATCACAGAACATGCGTTGCGTGCTTCTTATTGACCGTCAAGAGAACAAAAACCCGCGTGTTAGGCGGTCTTTTCTAAATACTCATTGTGTACTTCATAATATATTTGCAGGCAACAATGAAGGCAACGCGAACCAATCCATATTTCGTGCTGGTGGAGAGGGTTCTACTTTAGTGAAGCAGGAGCAGATAACAGTTCCTAAAAATAACTTTGCAAGTGGCGCAACGTCTCGTGTTTACAAGGGCATGTACACAGACGAAAATGGGACAACACACCCAGTTGCAGTTAAAGAATTTGTACTGGCTATGACACGACGCATGCAAAGAAAGGTTGACAAAGAGGCAAAATTGTTGCATACACTAAATCATCCAAATGTCGTGCGTTTCTATGGAAGAATAGAGGGAACGTCCAGCTTAGTAACCGAATTTATGGAAAAAAGTATATCGGTGAATCATGAAGATGTCTCGATAAACAATGTCCGACAACTGTTAGACGAGCTAGAGCAAGAATTACCCTGGCATTTAAGACTGAAAATTGCTTTGGAAACTGCTATCGGGGTCTCATACCTCCATGACTCCGGTTGTATTCACTGCGATCTAAAGTCAGCGAATGTATTCCTGGGAGAAGATGAAAAGAGAAACTGGATAGTAAAAATTGGAGACTTCAGGGAAGCTAGAGCAGAGCACAAAGACCACTTGATGTCTCAACTGTCGTGTCAGGATCCTATGAGCAATGCAGTCGGCACAGTCCCTTTCATAGCCCCAGAAGTCATGTGCGGTGGGAGTTCAACCAAACAGTCTGACGTCTACAGTTTTGCAATGCTATTGATCGAGCTTCTCTGTCCTCACAGGGCAAATCCATGGGCTGATGATTGTAAATTACCGTGTATTAGTGCGTACCTTCTGCAAAATAAACGTCCCACCTTACCAGATGAAGTCTTCAATATCCCGGAATCTATATTAAAGCGTTTGTTGCAGCTGATTAAAAGGTGCTGGAATGAGGACCCCCTTCAGAGGCCACACTTTACAGAAATTGTAAAAGATTTGCAGTCAATGAGTGACTTTACGCAGAATGACAGTATAACAAACATGAAAGCAACAGTTGACGAAAGTACTGGAACAACAGATCAGATACATTACAACGACGAAAGCAACGAACGCGATTCCGTTGATATGAAAATCTGGAATTTAACAATGCACCAAGGATCGGCTTTGGAAACCTTCGGAGATATTGCTGTGTCTTTTGAAGAAGCTGGAAGTTCGCTTCCAAAAGACCTCCATGCAGATATAGAACAACAGGCATTTCAACTTGATGGCTCCAATGCATGTACATTTTTCGCCACGACACTCGCACATAACCTAGATATTCTGTCTACGTCGGGAAATAATACATTGAATAGCGAAAATGAATTGAAAGATTTTGTAGAAACACTGATAACGGATCTACCGAAGAAAATAAACAAAATAAGAGATGTTTCTTCTTACGTGACGGTGGAGGAAGCTGTAGGTATTCTGAAGGAAGCGTCCGCAGTCAGCGATTTAAAAACAGATACACTGATGAATTGCTTCTCAGACTTAAATACATCATCCGGTGAGAACACGCTTCGCGAAGCTTTAAAGTCCTTATATCAGCAACGTTCAGCATTCGCGGTCTATACTTGCCCTCCTATATCTTTCTGCGTTGGTTGTTACAACAGTGTTAAGGACTCAACAAATGCCACGACATTTATTGTTATTGACACTCATTGCATACCAAGTACAGTTGGTGGAAATGGAAATGGGGCTGTAGTCCAAATCAGATTTCATTCGCGTGATATGCAGAAAGCGGCTTCAAAAATGACTACATGGATCAAACGCCGATTACTCTGCTCTGGCGATGGAGGAAAATTCCAGAGCATGACGATAATAAGACGGGTAGGACGATTGTTATAGTATGTTAGAGAAATTTAACAATTGCAGGGTTTTATGCAAAACCATCATAAGTGACTTTTTGGGTGGATTCCTTTTTTATTTTGCTCCAAAAAAAAAAAAGGCGAATTGTTGAATACGGGCTTGTTTTCGTGTGGTAAACATTGCCCTGTATTTTTTCGCTGTCTCTCTCTTAGTTTTCGAGAAAACACGGGCGAAAAAAGAACTTCATCCAAAACGTCACTTTCCGATAGTTTTGCATAAAACCTCTCAATTATTAAGCTAAGTATCATCGTCAATAAGAATTTGAAAAAGAAACAATTGTCTTGTAATTGAGTAAACTTTGTTTGCACCATTTGATATACTGTACATTTCTTATGGTTACCTATCAGAAAATCGGACATTGTTCTCAAATATATGCAAACACAAATACATTACGGATATTATAAAAACGCGAGACAGCATAATACAATATTTATTCTATCCACAGGATTTTGATCATCTTGGTCCGGAAAATGAAGAAGAAGACAACGAACTTTGTGAAGCCTTGGAAAAATCCCTCCAGAAAATAGATGCAAGCACGGTACCTGTAACAAAAAATATTATTCCTCGTAGTGTTATGTACTTACTGTCGTATTTTCTTATTCCCGTTGTTCAAGAGGCACGTTTTGCCTATACGTGAAATGTACGAGTTCTAGATTGCTTTGTCTTCTAGTTTAATTGTCGTAGTCAGCAAACCCAAACATGTTTACTCTTTAGTTGTTTAAGTTGCCTGTAGTTGACCTTAAATGTCAGGGAGTGTCTAAAGCCAGCAGCCGAAGAATAAAGCCATTGTTGAAGAGTCCTGGAACCTCTCGGCTCGCTCAAACAAATGAGCCGCAACCGTTGAGTAGATTCCGCTCCTTAATCGGCGGGCACGCTAACATTAGGTGGAGTAGTACACAACAATAGTGTCTAATATCGTTTATATTTAGCTTTTTCTTTTTCTACCGGGATCCAATTCATTACGGATATTACTCTTCGATCTACAGGATTTTCATCAGCTTGGTCCGGAAAATGAAGAAGACGACAATGACCTTTGTGAAGCCGTGGAAAAATCCCTTCAGGAAATAGATGCTAGCACGGTGCCCGTACTCGAAACAGACTGTACTTCAAAAGCGGATATCGGAGAATGTAATACAGCTGAAAAATGGATAACGATATCAGAATTGAGAGTCCCTGAAAAGAAGTTCTATGGACTGGATATCTGGCTCGTTTCGGTCATTATTCGTTGAAGCAGTTTCAGAAGGATGCTATTCAGGCGGTTCAGCAAGCACGTGATACCATCATTATTCAACCTACGGCAAGTGAAAAAAGCATCTGCTTTCAGGTTTCAGCTTTGTTAGACGAACGGCTCATCTCCGTGGTTATCTGCCCAACCGTCTCATTGATCAACTCACACGTGGAGAATCTGAAGCTCCATGGTATTAACAGAGCATCCCTCGGTCCTACGTCTAGCGCGTCTTCACTTCAGTCTCTGCTGTCCTGTGACAAGGAGGATGTACCGCCTTTGCTGTTTACAACACCAGAGTATTTCGTCACTAACGTTAAACTCATGGAAATGAAATCTTTCGTGAAAATGCTGGTGCTTGACGAAGTTCACAAAATGTTTGATAGAAATTATAACTTTAGGTCATGCTACGATAGCTTTATTTGCGATCTCCTGTACTTATCAAAGGAAATGTGAATAAGAAGAATACGAAACTGAATGTTGAAAACTATCAAAAAGTACACCGAAAAGAGGGCGATGACATGTGGGATGATGTAGCAAAAGAGTTGGGTAACACAATACAAGATGATTATGCTATCGTGTACATGGATTTTAAAGTGGATGTGGAGCGTTTTCTCAAGGGGTTGAAAAAGGCTGGGTTACATGATGTGAAGGCGTATCATGGAAAAATGTCCAGTGAAATGAAGATCAAGGTGGACAACGAATTTAGAAACAAGGAATTCCAGGTCCTTGTAGCAAGAGAAGCATATGAAGTCGGAACTCATAGCCCCCACGTAAACCTTGTCCTTCGAATAGGGTGCATGTGAAATATGGCAGTACTTGTGCAGGAATTTGGTCGAGCTGGTAGAAATAACGATTCATCAGATGGGATAATTCTTGTTAACGAAAGCGTTGATGATCAGCGTCTAATTTATTGGACAAAGGGGTGTCTTTCAAGTGAGATAGCTGCAAAGAAAATGGAATATGAAAAATGTTGGAAATGGTTATACGGACTTCAGGCTGGTACTTGCCTCCGAAAGAGCTTATTAGAAAATTTTCAATCAAGCGATGTATTTGAGCAGGCTGCAAGTGGTGAATGCTGTTCCAGTTGCGATATACGTACTTCAAGAGATTTTAACTGCAGAGAAAGTGCAGTTCTTCTTCTTAATGCATTGGAAGAGGTTAGGAAACTTCCAACAACAAAAGGAGGAGTTAGCGAAGACAAAGTTATCTCCTGGCTTAGAGGTAGCAAGCAAGATTGGATTTCCTCGTCTGACATTCAGGAATATATCGATTCATCGCAAAGTTATTCCAAGGGAGTACGGATGGATGGTCGACCCATCAAAAAGGAATGGTGGTCCGCGCACTTGAGGCAACTTATTCATTTAGGTCTCGTAAAATTATCTTTTAATATTTATACTTTCGGATACTTTACAAGGGCATCAAGATCGTACTCCGTTACAGACAAAGGAAAAACCTTCCTGGAAAAACCGCGTGATCTGCTTGTATTAAGCCCAGAGGCATTTGAGTATAAAAGACAAAAGATGCTAAAACCCAGAGGACATGTAAATCTGCAAACAGGAACAAACATTACCTACCTAAGATCCGTGAATTATTACTTGACAGCGAAAGGTGGTCAGAAATCAAAGAAAGAGGAGCCAATGAATATCCTGGTTTCGAAATAGAGGTAAATTTTGTTAATTACTGCAAGGATATTAAGAAAGCGGTGGGATTTGGCTCATGCCAAAGACCCCATTTTATGTGGGACGACTGTCAACTCACAAAGAGAAGTACCTCAACACAGAAGTTGAATCTACAGATAGATACCGACAACACAGAAGTTTGGGTCAGGCGCGCCTTTTGCGAAGGGGTAAAAGTATGTTCTCATGAAGGTTGCCAATACACTGTAAGTAACCGACAAAGAAGAAACAAATGCGAAGATCACGCTTCCAGTCACAAGCTTGAAGAAACTGGTAATTGCCCAGCGCAAATTATCTATGTGTGGCCTGCTGCAGATGACGGAAGGAGATGGATCGGGTGTCTACCTGGAACAGCACACAATCATGCGAAACCAGCACCTCATGTCATCTCACAATCCGTTAAAGATGACATTCACAATGCGATAAAAAAGGATTGTACTCTGACGACTAAACAGCTCCAGAAAGGCCACGGACTTGGATTTCTCCCAGCAGAAAAAGCCCCCGCTGCATCTAATCCAAACCGAATTAGAAAGGAAAGGCAGTTGGCTTTGGAAGGCAGAACTAAAATTCATCCAGGAATTGTCCCACTCCTTCAAGTTCTTGAATTTGACGAGTTCAGGAAAGAATATGAAGACATGCAAGAGACGGTAGATCAGGAATTCTTAGCGAAAGTGAACGAAAAAATGGGGAAATACCAGATGGAAGGACGAGAGTACCTTATTTCGCCTTCGAGAAATTTTGCTTTCTTTCTCGCTCCCTATCAAGCAGAGCTACTGAGAAACACCAAAGATTTGTACGTGGATATCACATACACAAATAACAATGGATTTCCTTATTTACTGAACATGGTTGCTTTTAACGAAATTTTTTTTTTTTTTTAACAACTTTAGTGACCATTACACATGTTACATACCAAAAAATAAATAACCGAAAAGAAATGAAATATATATGCAAAGTGATACGAAGTGATAAGGTCAAAAGGGAAGGTGCGAACGGGACGCGAGGACCCATGCGAGGCACTGCCCATGATATAATTAAAACACGATTAAATTTAAAAGACACTAAAACTAGGGATGACAGGGGCAGGATCGTACAATTGACCAGGTACAGGGATAGTAAATGTCAAAGTGATTGTGCAGAAGGTGAAACATGTGCTCAGTAACAAAGTTGCAAAAGGAAGCAGTAGTTGAAAAACTGGTGGGGGGTGAAAATTTACAGATATAGTTCCAGAGCTTAACAATACGATTAAAGTAAGGGGCCTGAAAAGTGCTAGTTTTACATACAGGAGTTTTAAGGTTATAAGAATTACTTTGTCTGGTTCGGCCGTGAGAAACAAAAGAAACAAAATGAGAAACATTAAGATCAGTAAAACCATTCAGACATTTATAAAAGAAAACAAGATTTTTGAGTTCGCGATCAAATGTCAGAGGAAGAAGTTTTAAAGTTAAAAGTCTGTCTCTGTATGACATCACGCCTACACGTTGTTTGAGGATCCACCTTGTGGCCCTCCTTTGAACCCTTTCAATTTGAGTTTTTAATGCTATCTTGTCCGGGGACCAGACTTGGGTCGCATAGGATAACTGTGACTTCACAAGTGCAAGATAAAGAGAACGTCTAGCAGAGACATCGTTTAATAGTGGGCACGTGCGTTTACCATGGAGTTTAACGCTGTTGCGATGCCTACGCAATAGTTATTCGTGAAATATTTACCCACGTTACAAAAACACACCCATCGTTTAAAAATGGGCAGACTCTTAGGCAGATCATGGTAGATTTTGATCAAGCAGAATATAACGGCTTTGAAAGAATTATCGGAGTGGAACTCTGCGAGAAAATGTTGCGCAGGTGTACTGTACACTGGAAAACTTCTGTTAATCGAGTAAGTGATATTGTTACAAAAAGCAAAGAGGAATATAAAATTTTTCGCTACATTGGACATGCCATACAAGATCTAACGAATCAAACTGACGTCAAGTTGGCTTTCGACGTCCTTTGTGGTGTAAGGAATATAGCCGAGGGGAAACATCTGTTACCACCTGATCTAGCTGCTACTTGTAATCAACAAACCAATGCTCATTGGTCTCAGTCAGCGCATTGGGTGAGGTGGTGGACAAGAGAGAGAATTCTAAAAATGTTTTGTAAGGCCTACACTTTACGAGATAACGAAGAGTGGGACGCAACACCCAATACTAACAATGCCGTCGAGTCCCTAAATCGTCAGTCAATTGGTGAAGGATGTAGTAACATTGCGATGCTCATGAAGAATATTTACATGGAAGACAGATTACATGCCGTCAAAATTGTCGCAAGTGAGCAAAACATTAATGTCAGTTACGAGAATAACAACCAAGTAGCAAAGGAAAAGAAAAGAAAAAAGAGAAAGCGATCTCGATTAAGTTTGAGAGGAGCAAACAGTTCGCTAAATGAAAGCGAAGCCCACGTGGAACAAACACCTCCCGATAAGCAAGCGAGGTTAGACAAACGA
>NC_090886.1:50324429-50339429 GCF_036669925.1 Montipora capricornis
ATATGTTGTTTGTTTCAAAAAATATTTCGCTGGAAAAGTTTTTGTGAGATTTCCATGTTTCGTGAAATTTTGTCATGTTGTGTAATTTTCGAGCTTAACAAATTTGCATACGTGTGTTGAAATATTTTTGTTGTAGTGCACTGTAAGCAGCGCATAAGTCACGAAAATAAACAGGTCTCAAGTGAAGCTAAGATCTTCGCAGTTATGAACGCAATTTTTACAATAACCATACTCATTGGCTCATTGATCATTTGACTCATAAATCATGGGACCTCTGTTCGATTTTGTATCTATTTCAAATCAACATTCCACATTTGAAGAACCAAACCCAGATGTCCCAATCGACTCGCATACTTTAAAAGTATCTTTCACAATGGTGATGCTTCTCGCATAGCGTTTCAGACAGAGTCCGCACTTTACTCAACAATGTTCCTGTTTTCCGGATCTCGCGCCAGATTTTCCACATCTTCAAGTTCTCGTTCATTTATTTCTTCGATCAAATCTTTCCAAGGGACACCAAATACAAATAGCAATACAGCGACAATAATTATGGACGCTTGTAATACGGTAACTAATATGTTGGACACGAGATGGACACGCAATCGGCTATATCGAAAAACCATAATCGCCACGTAGCAACCAATGCAGACAACCACCGTGAAAATTTTTAACTTGAGAATCAATTTAGTATCCTTTTTCATCAGTATTAAAGTCGCCAAGAGCTGCAACCCACCAATTGATATTTGAAAAACACCGTAGCTTGCACCCACCGCTTTGCTGAAATCGAAGACAATCTCGTAACACACGACTTCCACCGATCCATTCACTATTGCGGCGCTTGAGCAATCGATTGGATCATTGGAAAACCCACCCGTTATATCCCAAGGTATTAACTCAAAACAATCTTTACTTTTCTCATCTGGGTCGCAATCGTTGCTGACGTTGATCATTAAAAGGTAAAAGAAAATAACCAATGTAAACGAAGCCAGTGCTATTAACGACCAAGAAATGTCTCTCGAAAGCTTGAGCAGAAGTTCACTTCCCTCTCGAAGATTGGTATCTTTTACTTGCCATGTAGTCTGTCTATTTTCGTCCGTTTTCTTCTGAATTATATTGGGAAAGGCGTATGCTGCGAGCCAGCGGGATGAGTTTGGCAGCTTGCGATTAAATATATACCAAGCGGAAACGAAGATCAATGGGATCGTTAGAAATAGTGCTGCGATAACCAAGTTGTAGTAGCCTTCATTCATGATGAGCTGGAGCTACGAAACCCAGTATAGTAGCTCCTCTGTTATGCGAAAAAAGTTGGGGATTTGTTATTATCCTGGCTTGCTCACGGCTCTCAGTCTTCAGTCCGGCACGAAGGTTGGGCTCTGACAGATGATGTGACAGTGCGAGTAAAAAGTTGCGTTCCTATTTTGGCGTGACATCACTTGATTTCTTTGGGTTTTTTTGTTTGCGGTTAAAGTGGGTGTTGTGTTTCAGCATTTCGCACGCCCTTTTATCAGTCGTTGTCGGCACCAATCTCGACCCCAGAGCTCTTCCCTTCTCATTAGTTTTCGTGACGAACAATCGAACGCGTATCTGATTGCTGCATTCATGTTAGCGCGAGCAGTGAGCAGGCGCCGTAAGATTCCAATAGCCAGTTTTTGGCTATAAGAACCTTACGGCGCATGTTCTCCTAGATAGAGTTTCACAGAGCCTTGTGTCGATCCAAGGCTCTGTGTGCAAGTTGTTTATTGGTTTCGTTCTTTTCAAGTCATCGGCGTGGTGGAATTGATATGTGAGTGATCCTCTTCTTTGGTTTATCTTTATCTTAGTTTCATGGCACTCTCTTAAGATAGTTGTATACCATTTCTTCATATCGATTTGGTATTGATTTGGTTATTTTTGTCGCCTTAGTTGTATTCATGTGGTTTGTCGGTTTAATTAAGCTCTAGTTATATCGATCGAGGTAGTCTATTCTGATTTTGCGTGTTTTCTTTCCCGTGTCGAGTATATAGCGAGTTACGATCTTAAGTTTCTAAAGCGTTTATTACAGTGTTTAAGTTTAGCATGTATTTGTATTATTTTCAGTTTTCTAGTCGATACCAATAAATGTATGGAAAATTCGTTCCTGGTTCTGGTACATTGATAGTTCCAAGAAAAGTCTTGGGATCAGTCACAGTTTCTGGAAAACCTACAATCCTGGTAAAAAGACTTAAAGACACGCATCAAATTTGACCGAAAATGGAATGTTTGCTTGCGAATAGGATTTTTATGCTTTTTCATTTCGCTTATTGTAACATGATTGTTATTGCGTGACATCATCCGGGCAATTGATGGGGGTAATGTGGGACTTGACTAATTGCTTCCCCCCCCCCCCCCCCCCCCCCAGAGCTGAGGCACACGTGGAACCAAAGCAACAATTGCTTATTGATATTCGCTTGTGTTACTCGCTGTGGAAAGGTCTGAATTTTTACCCCGCCCTCCGTTCCTCTGTTTATCTTGGGGCGGCGTTTTGGGTTGCCCTCACCTTACTGGGCCAAGAAAACTTTTCTTGTAAATATCAGTTTAGACAAATGGAAAAGAATATTATTGTTACTTTAATAAAAGCGGCTATGGACGTCTGGACTTCGTCCATAGCCATTTAACTCCATATTGTTTTTGAAGTACTTCATTTGGGCCCAGTAAACTAGCTTCGGGAATGCAGCACCTAACTACGTAGCTTATCGGAGGTCGGAAGGGAAAAGCATAAAGTAGAGAATTTTAATACTGCACATGCTTCCACCGTTATATGAGAAACGCGTGCTCTTCTTTCGCAGCTGTTGTAGGTACCTACACTTGATACAACAGTACATGCTTCAGTACATTTTTTCCGCACCATCTTCATGTGAGATCCCAAAGTTGGAGTTTTAAAGGGGCAGGGAGAAAGAGGAAATGAAGAGTTGTTGAAGCCCTAAAAATAACAGTGTCAGTTTAGTCAATCAAGCAATTAATTATGTTAATGGTAATGGACTGAATGGAGTTCAATTATTATAGGTAATCGCATGATTTCGACAGAGTGCCATTTGGAATAAATACGCACGAGTAAATTTTTTCAAAGACGCACACCGGCTCGTACAATTTGTAGCGCTTGTTGGATGTTAAAATATCCAACAAGCGCGAATGTAAAAATTGTTTAGTGATCAATCTTAGGACCAGTAATATTCAATCTTTACGTTGCTGACCGCCAAGGAAAGTTGCAATTACCCTGCTACCAGTACGCTGATGATACGTCTTTTTACATCCATTCAAAAGTATGCGATCTCATCTCTTCTGTAACACTCACGACGCAATTGCAAGACTTGTGGACTATTCTCAAAGTTCTGACTCTGAACTCCTCGAAAACCAAATGGATGTTGATTCGACGCGCCAAAATAGCGCGCGTCCACAACTTAGATCACTGCTCACTGCCTGTTACATGTGGTGTACATTAGGCACTCATTTTGCTCAAAATCTTACCTGGAAGTCGTATATAAACTAATTGCTTACGTCCTGTTATGGAACATTGGCAATACTGTTGAGGCTAAAAAGACTCGTCCCTTTCCATGTTAGGAAAACTCTTGTAGAAAGCCTAGTGCTCTATCGAGGATTGACTATACTAGCTCAGTATTTCATCCGTTGCCGTTATACCAGCAAAAGTGGCTCCACCGTCTTGAGAATACATGCGCAGGCTTTGTTCTGAGGAGATTTGCCGGACAAGAGGACATAGCTAGCCTGAACCGGTTACCGATTAGTCAAAGAATGGCGTTAAACGACAGCTTGTTCCCACAGTACTTAGCACTTTTATTGCAAAATGTCAATGCATATAATTTAATTTTTTAAGATGTTCTTCTGCACCCGTGCTCACTCTTCCTCGAGAGTCGGGAAGCTGCAGTATTTAACAAACTCCCAGCTGCCGTGAGGAACATCACTGACTATAACACGTTTTGCCGAAGTGTAAAAAAACACCTAAGAAGCGATTTATAATTCTACAACTATGTAAATAAAGTGTACATAATAACTAGTCAGCGTAGTGTTAGTCACTCTCGGCATTTTAGGAATTAAGGTTATCGTTATTATTGTAGTTTCCATTTAATTAATGTTTACAGGTATAGAGCCATTTTGATTTTCCCGAACACATATTCCAGTCTTCCAGGGCGAAGGATGAGGTGGCGAGGCAGAGTAGTCAGCGATGTGACAGTTTGAGTACAGCGAAAGTGAAATTGAAAGTTTCAGAAGTCTCTTGAATTTGGGGTTTTGCAAAGTTATAGAGGTTGGAGTTTTAAATAAGCAGAGAGAAGACTTGTTGAAGCCTTAAAAATAACTGTGTCAGTTTAATCAAGCAAGTAATGAATATAGTAATTTTGGGGTTTCTCGAAAGTGAGAAAATCAACTTAAGTACATTTATAAGTACAGAAACCCCTGATTCAAATTGCGCAAGAGCGCAAGTACCCTGCGAGCAGAGTCTCTTTCAATCTTCCTACTTAGTAGATATGTCGGGAAGAGGAAAGTGACTTTCCTCTTCCCGACATATCTAGGAAGATCGAAAGAAACCCTGCTCGCAGGATAGAGCGGAAGATGAAATTCTTTGGCATGTCTCGAGACCCTCCAGTGAGCTTAGACTGGCAAATATCATCATGCATGGACGAGTTCCTGGAAACACTCGGAGGGCTACCACGGCGAAGTTGGATATCAGATATCAGTGATTAGTAAAATCCAACTAGTGGTCTATTATCAATGCTGCGTTCTGATTGGTTGAGCTACTAGTAGGCTATTTGTTATAGCCCGCTAGTAGCGAAAAGCGCCGGCTTTGAAAACCAAAACAACAATTAAAGTCTAGCTTTAACTAGCGAAAGATGTTTTGTCTCGATATTTTTTTGACCAACTAGTTGGATTTTACTAAAACAATTATTCCTCTCGCCCTCATGGCCTCTGAGTCAATAGCCCATTCGGCCTTCGGCCTCATGGGCTATTGACTCATAGCCCATTCGGGCTCGAGGAATAATTGTTAATTAGTATCACCCAACTAGTGGACTAATGCAAATCCTGCATTTTAATTGGCTACGCTACTAGAGGACTATTAGTAAAAGTCCTCGAGTACCGAAAAGCGTGACGCTTTCTTCCGTTTTATTCCCAAATAAGCATTTCTTCAACTTGCATTTGCTAACTTTATTAGTGCATTTCCTGTCCGACTAGTTGGGTGATACTAAAACAATTATAACCCTTCGCCCTGAAGGGCCACGGGTCAATAGCCCATTCAGCTTCGCCTCATGGGCTATTGACTCGTAGCCCTTGCGGGCTACGGGTCTAATTGTTAAATGGACACGGAGTACGCCATCGCAAGCTATTAGGCCCGCTAAGAAGAGAAACTTGAGAATAATTCATCATCAGAGTGCGTCTCTGGATCCTGGGAGATCTTTGGCGTTAAGAAGACGTTTATTAAGGTGATTCCTTAGTAATAGAAGCTGTCGTAAGATTTTCTTTAAACTTTTCTCGATTGTTCCTAGGCTCTATTACCAGCCGCTGTTTCGGGAAATGAGCCAGCGCTCACTCCCGAAATCTCGGCTGGACGCGTGAGGTGAGCCATCGTTAATCTCCGCCAATCAGAAACTCGCCTGCACAAATCCGTCTGGCATAAATTATATGTTTTGGCTGCGAAGGTATTCTTTGACCCGGCCTGTTCGAGGTTTACAGTGCTTTAAGGTAGGAAACATCCAAGATTGCGACAACGAAAAGTGTTCGAGAAGCTGGAGAATGGGAATTGTGTCGTTTTCTACCGCCTGAGTTCGCAAACTTCACTGATTTTCCAGATGGCGCCAAGGTCAAAATACGGCTTTCAAATCCATTGCTATTGCAATTTTCTCCTCATACTTCGCTAATGTAAGAGCAAGTAAAATTCCTCAAGATCAATTGAAAGTACTGCTGAGTGTATTGCTGGCAAAACGAGGGGGCCGATGAGGTCGATTGAGAGCTAAAGCAGCCGAAGATTTCGTTGATGATTCGCCGGTTGAATTCAAACTCACATCGATCATTTAACCACAAACTCAAGCTCGTATCATCTGGAAACTTCGCACAGACGTTTTAAGCATTGTTATGTAATTTCTGTTTTCTTAAAATCAGTGTTTTTGGGATGTCTAATGCTATTTCCCCGCAACTATTAACTTCGCATAAATTATATTTTGAATTTACGTCACAGACACAATTTATCGCTCACGCGTCCAGCCGTCTCTTCTCGGGGAGGATACCCGAACTCGAGTGAGCGGCGGAAATCGAGCCTAGATTGTTCCCTACATCATGGTGACTCGAAATGTGCAATTAAAAAAATAGGTCACCAAGCTCGTTTGCGAGATATAACTTGCTCAAGTTACTCATTTAATCATTGCGACTCCATCTATCAAGGACAAGTTTGTTCCATCGGTTCAGGCTACGTTTTGCAGGAACAGGAAGCACAGCTTTGACGTAATTCTTGAAATAACAAAACAGGTGAATTGTATTTCTCAAAAGTAATAATTTAATGTTTGTTTTATGGCACAGGCACACGTCTTCAAAAGCCACTGACTACAAATATTCCTCGAGTGCATGATCTCGAGGAGACAATTTTGTGTCCACAAGTGATGGCTACGCATACTTTTTTTCTTGTAACATTTTCTTCTGACGTAAAATTTTTAATTTTTTTTTGCAGCGCAAAGAGGATGAGTAAGATAATAAAATTATGCCACAAAAAAGATGGGTAACCAACCTCGTTTAGGAGAAAACAGAAAGCAAACCAAGCTCGACCCCTCGACAACACGTTTCCCCGATAGCGCGGTTTAACTTTCACTGTCGGACTGAAACGTTCTTTAGCATCATTAAGGCTATCACTCGACTTTTTGTTTTGCGAGGAGTCTAAAAAGCTTCTTGCTTTGCTCTTTACTGCTGTGCTCTGAAAACGGCCATTCTCCTTTCTAGCGAGCTTTCCTGCACGAAAGGTCGCCATTTTGAAATTTTTTGGCCACATTTGAGATATCAATATTCACACATGGCTACGAGTCTTAATTAGTTGAGGGAATCCGGGATTGACCTAGAAAATTTTCTTTGGTAAGGTTTCATCACTGGGAACAATGCTGTAATTTCCGTAAGGGCCTCTACTTTTTCTCAAAAAAGCACTCGCTCTTTACAAGAGGATGCCTCAAGTTCGGCCTTGTAAAGATTTTAGACCAGCCAACTTTGATTTTCTAATGCGTTGTTCGTTGGCCTGCGAATTCAGCCGAGTCCCATCGCCCTGGCCGCTTGCAGCATTCGTGCCATTCTCGTCACCAGAGCCTAGGATCGATCTGGGAAACTCTATGTCACGGTAGAACATGCACCGTAGCGTTCTTATAGCCAAAAATTGGCTATTTGAACCTTGCGACGCCTTCCCACTCTTCGTGCTAACATGATTGCACCAGTTAGAGACGCTTTTGATTGTTCTTCACGAAAATCAATGAGAAGACACTTTCTTTCAGGGTTCCCCAGAGCTCTTTTCTCCCTCAGTCAAGAGAAGAAATTGCGTTCGGGCGACAGACTCTCGCCCGAACACTGCAAGCGGCCGGAGCGATGTGAATCGGCTGTATTCGCAGGCTAGTTATTCTTACGCATGCAGGCCAACTTATCACGTCTGACTTACAAGAGCGCGTATTCAAGAAGACGTGGTTTAATGACTACTCCCAACAATTAACGAATGCAATTTACAAAGTCACGATTGAAGACCCTTTCTGTAGCACCGTCCTTAGTCCCACTGGAACAGAGACTTATCAATGCTTAGACTCCAATGTGTCTCACTTATCACAGAGTCAATGTAAAAGATCTGAAGAATGAGTTCCAGGCGTTCAAGCACCTGTTTCGTGATCTACATAGCGTATAATTTGTGCTGCTGTTTCCATTCCGGTCACTCTTCCGATTAATCTCATTTGATAACCACGGCTTTCCGTGAAATTATATTATTACGAGTTTTCAACTCTTTTTCCAGGAAACATGCTGGAGAGGCGAAATACTGAACAGTGTGAAAAAGGCAATCCATCGTGCGAAAATTGCATCGCGCAAAGGCATGCGACTTACATGCGAGAACGTCTTTCCCGCCTTGTCTCGCAGGACCAAAATTAGATGCGCTTGGTGACACGCGAGGGACGCGCAACCATTTGCGATGTCGTCCTGAATGAAGAGCTTGCGGGAAACTATCAGTAAGTTTCATAAATTTGTGCTCATGACTCGTTCGAGAATAAGTTTCGGTCTGTATCTTCAGAACAAACTTATGAGAGATGGGACGAGTTCAGCATCAACTCTGAGTTGAGCGGGTCGTGATAATATTTTGTACCCATGCAGGCCCTGACGGTTGAGTTACAGGTGGAGAGAGCAATAAATACTACGGTTTTGCTCTTCATCTCGTTTCATCAAAGTCTGTGGAGTGTCTTCCATTTTCGCCTGTAATATTTTCCTCCCACGGGGTAGCTACTGTCATCTCACTTCATTCGACGAATCCACCAATACTCTGCCATCTCGATCCTTGACCCGCACCCGTCCCGTTGAATAACAGGTTTGAGTCCGACCGTCGGGATAAACTGTCTTCACTGTTCCATCTGGGTACTCTCTTTTCTGATCAAGAGCAAACAAAAAGTCTGGTATCATTATAGTACAAGTATCTGATAAACGAGAACATCAAGCGGCCTTGTTTGAAAGCAGCAATGAAAGACAAAAAGTTTGGGAAAAAATAAAAAGGAGAAAAGTTAATGGCTCCACAGCATTGGAACTTTCAGGAGACAAGCAGATCTGTCAGTGACTTGAAATTAAGGCGCAACACTAAAATAAAATAATAAAACTGTGTTGTTTTATGGAGAAGCAATGTGGCATTGTCCTATCGTACATGCGCGACCTCTCGATCTTTCATGGTGCAACGTCTACCTACTTTGTAATATTTGGTGTGCGTTTCTCTTTGTCCATTTGGGAACTCGATGGTTCTCTCTCCATCTTTGTTGACTTTCTGTATTGTTCCGTCACTGAACACACATTCCTCTGCGCCATTTGGGTGCAAGTACTTTATGGTCTCATCAGGAAAAGTTATCTCCTTTGTGCCGTCTGGATAGTGTTTCTCGATTTGTTTGCTGAATACAAGGGAACAACAGTGGATCGCTTTTAATAATATGTTAGAGCGACTTTCATATGACCTTGCAAAATAAAATTAAAAACAGAGCGTAAACAAAAATGCGAAACAGTTCATTGGCTTATCGAACAAAAACAAATGAGCGCAAATTTTCATTGGCTTAGCGGAAGCAGATGTAAACAGTGTCATCTCTCCATGGAACTTTTTGGAAAGCGATCGGCATTTCGCTTTAACGTCATTGGATAAATGCAGTAATGTGATTGAGCAATCGAACTGTTTACTGCCCATATTAGGAGTTTCCTAGGCGGGAATAAGAAGCTTTTAGTCTTGCCAAACATGGGTCCGTGAAATATACGAGACATTATTCATGAAGCAAATGTGAAGTGAGGGTCAGAAAACAAAATAAGCCGGTCACGGAGTGCAACACTGTGACGTGTATGAAAACATTCTGGTGCTGCGAGAGCCCAAAGGATGGAGCTGCAGCTGGCAAGAGTGGCCAGAAACTAATGCGCTGATCAACTCGAAACTTCAACATCCCCCCACCCCACCCCGAGCAAACCTCGGGAATTTGAACTTTTGAAGAATGGAACGTTCAAATTCCCGCCCCCGCGGGCCAAAATGGTGTTCAAATGCCCTACTAAAGAACAGTCGTTGTCGGCTCCTGTCGTCTTAATAACGACCTTTTGAAGACCTTTTTTAATAATAATAATAATAATAATAATAATAATAATAATAATAATAATAATAACTTAAAAACTTATATAGCGCATGCTTCATGACAGAATGATCGTATGCGCTTAACATGGATTAAAATACCAATAAAATTTATCAGTTCATATAAGCTAAGAATATGTTCATAAATAGATTTGTAAGTTAACTTAAGATTAATCACATGAATTCAAAGTGCCAATAAAATTGTTAATTCCTGTCAACTAAAAATATGCTAATTTAAAATAATAAGTTTTAAGTTGACTCTTAAAATTGTTAATTGTGGTGGCTTTCCTAATGAAGGAAGGAAGTGAATTCCAAACGTGAGGGGCAGCCATACTAAAAGAACGGTCACCAAGTGTAGAATAAGACTTACGTAAAGGAAAATTTAAAAGTAATTCGTTGCCAGATCGCAAAGAGTAATTTTTTTGTAAGCCAATAGCTCACAAATGCTATATCTCTCCCTTTAAACTCTTCCATCTCGTCGAAAAACGTGTTTTATAGCTGTTAGCAACTTCGGCGCCAAATAAAAATCATTTGAAACCTGACACTTCCGGTTCAATTTTCCCCACCCCACGCAGGCAAGGGTCAAATTCCCCACACCCCGGGCACAGAAGATAATCAAATGCCCGGGGTTTGCCCGGGGGGGGGGGGGGGAATGTTGAAGTTTCGATTTGATCGGCGCATAACAGTCATTGACCAGCGGAGCAGAGACAATGGTTTGCAGTTCACTAATGAGATAAAAAGTAGTTTAAGAAACGACGACGGATACGGCAACGAAAATGAGACTTCAAAATACAACATTCCGTTGTCGTTAGTTCGTGGTGGGTTGGCAAGAGCGGATTTTCAAGTAAAGCCACATAATGACGATTCACTGCTGCGTGCTTGCGTTGTTATCATTTTGTAAGAGTATGGCAAGGAAATGTACTAAAACGCGTGTCGCACGTGCAGCACTATTACTTTTCCTCTTCAACCATAAACACTTAATGACTGGTCCCGAGGGAAAAAGTTCATTTTGTTTCCCGAGAATCTCAATGTTTCCCCGAGGCACCAGTCATTAAGTGATCTGTTATACAGCACAGAAAGAAAAACGTGCAATGGCAATAACAACGGCGGTCGTCGGTCAACATTCGCGGGTAACAATACACTGTTACCCTCTGACGTCATAGATTTTGCACTGTTGCCAGCTCAGAGACTTTTGGCGGGAAACAGTTTTATTGTTAGATGTCATGTGACCTCGAAGTAACCAATGAGAGCGGGCATTGTTGGGGAAAATTTTCAGCTATATAACAAATAAGGTTATTACTCTCTGGAGTTGGCTTTGGTTGCATAGGCCATCACATAACATGTGAAGAGGCGAAAGACGAGTCTGCTTCACAATGGTCCGTTATTGGGTGATATCAAACGTCAACATGCAAGGGCGTCTCAGACAATTGCTAACAGCCCCCACTTAAATTTTTTTGTCAAATTGGGTACGAGTTCAATGCTTTTAAACCCGTGTTCCTAACAGAAAAAAGTGCTCCCACCCAATGTACCCTCATCCAAAAACGAAAGCATTTAAGCATTACACAAACCTAGGAAACTGTAGCACCTCCAAACCGTCAGGGTAAGTTGTATGTGTTGTCTGAGCTTCGGAATAGTAGTAAATCTGACAAAAGAGAAAACAGAAGAGAATCAGTCGAACAGAATAAACAGAGTAAAAACAGCAAAAAGCAGTAAAGTTTGCGATAAAGCTCACAGTTCCCGCTGCGCGTGCAGCTCCACAATTGAACTATTCAAACTCGCACTTTCAACAGCTTTATTTGGTTTGACTTCCAAAAAAAAAAAAAGAACACACAACCAGTAGCACTTAATACGAAGACCCAAAAGGGCGGGTGCGAACGGAACGCGAGCTCCCATGCGAGGCACTCCCCTATATTAAAAAGTAGATAAATTAATTAATAAATGAATAAAAAGAAGGTTTTTATAATAGTGGTTTTAAGAAAAAAAATACTGGGTAAAACGCATTCCACTGCTGATGACAAAAGGAGACGATATTGAAATATTGAACTTTACTAGGATGATCAATTCTTTGAATTTTTGGCGATTTTTTTAATTTTTTTTACCCATTAATACCGAATGCGCCCCCAGTTGACAAGTAAAATTGTCTGGTGTCAGACAGAGATAAGTCTCACTCTCAGGTGTGGGGAAGGGATAAACGCTACATCCAAACATAAAAAAGTCAATGTCAGAATGGAGTTAAGAACCTGGGTCCTGTATCGGTGGTTGTTTTAAAACAATATAGCTTGATTTTATCAGCAGAGCTAATAGCAGTTAAGGGCGCTCCGTAGGAAAAAAATTAAAAAGCCGATGTTCTCCCTGCTTTAGCTTTGCGCAACAGCTAATTCGCTCTGACGAAGTGCGAAAGCGCGAAACCTTAAAAGCCTCGAAGGCGTGAAAACAATTTGAAGTTTGAATCAATTTCCATCCTCCTCATCCTTAGCTACGCGCCACTTCCATCAATCCAAAGGCGTTTGGTAGTCATTGAAGTAAGATCATATGCAGGGCTGGCGCAGTGGTGAGAGCACTCGCCTCCCACCAATGTGGCCCGGGTTCGATTCCCATACTCGGCGTCATTCGCGGGTTGAGTTTGTTGGTTCTCTACTCTGCACCGAGAGGTTTTTCTCCGGGTATTCCGGTTTTCTTTTCTCCTCAAAAACCAACATTTGATTTGATTTTATTTGCGTTAAATTAACCGCAGTAAAAAATATTTATAAGCTGACGTTTTTAGCGTTAACCCTTCGCCTTCACCAAACTTTCTTCACACACTAACCCCTGGCAACCAGAAAATGTGAAATTGCCTCTTACTTTCTCATCAAAAATCGTCAAGTACTCAATAACGTGCTTTAAAACTAATTTAGAAATGGACGTCTCTTTAATACCACTCTTTGATCCGGCATTATCTGCTTGACATCACCGTTAAAGAAGGCAACAATGACAGTTTTGCCATCAGCGCTAATTTCTTTTCTTGTCCCGTTTGCGAATGATATTACACGAGAGCCATCACTGTTGACTTTTTCAACCTAAAAGTAGATCAAAGAGAATTTGTTTCACTGGTTTTCCATGGGAAGATCTTAGTTTGAATATTTGGAAGATGGCCCCTTTAGTATACGTATTGTATAGAGCATGTGGGAATAATGTAGTCTCGAGGCGATATGGAGTTTAATACCCCTTTCACACCAAGTCTCAAACATTTTTAGTCAAACCGGGTTTCAAAGTGTTTTCTTTTCAAATCATGTATACTGTCGATTACATCTTTAGTACAAATCAAAGCATGTATTGACACCCGAATCTCATGTAAAAGCCAGTCTTTCATTTTTCTGTGAGTTACTTTCATTTTGTTAAACCCACTAGCAGTTTAATTAAACATGTCTTGTTGGCGGGAATGGGGTCGAAGAAACGATGATGTGGCTACGATAACGACAGCGCCGCAAAACAATAATATCATTGGTTAAAAGAAAAAAAAACGTGCTGCACGTGCAGCACGCATTTTAGCGTTATACGTCACTCTGCACATGATAACAACGACGTGAAATCACCAGACTTGACGTTTTGACTCACGACAACGTGAGCATTAGCGAAAACGTTGCCATTCACTCCCCAGTCGAGATTAGCCGCAAGGGTGAGCCAACATTGCTTTAATCTACTCTCAAAATTCAATCTGTTTTCTTGGGTCGTGTCGTACCTCATTGAACGGGGTTCAGGATTGGGCAAAAGAAAAATAGAACGAACAAAGATGGCAATGGATTTAGCACAGATAACAATAGGAAGTACGGCACTATACAGCCAATGAGATATAGTGTTCAACAAGAGGTATGACCCTACGCGTTTTCTTCGATAACTAAACCGATACCGAATAAGAATAGGTGTGAACGTCTTCCGCAACACAAGGCGAACTCATTTATTTGATGGAGTGTAACGAGGATAGACACTGAAGACCATTATATAAACGGAAAGCGCGTAACGCCGCACCCATGCTCTCTCCTCTTTCCGGAAAGGTAAAGCACTGGAAAAAAGATTTCTTACCTTCCCGTCTGAATGCATTATTTCTCGTTGGTCTTGCTTCTCTGTTCGTTCACTAGGACTTGCCTCATCAACCGAACTGCTACACAATGGAGGACTTTCGTCCTGGAAATGAACGTTTCTTTTACCTCTAGATCTATCGCTACCATCTGGTGTCTTGCTCCTTTGCCTTGGGCTATTGTATCAAAATGGAGACGGATGTATTACAAGTTATAATTTATAAAATAATTAAGATGGTCAATGGCTGTGTTTAGATGAGAGTATGTAAACACGGTTGTGACATCACACAAAGTTTAATTGGCTATGTGTTGTCAGACGCGCGTTTTGATTGGCTGGTAGGAAATATGAGCGTGTATCAAGAAAATGTGTTTCAATCAAGAAGTAAAAAAACGAGCATTTTCCTCCATTTGTCGAATGATTTTAAAAGCAATAGAGGACTTTTTTCTGTGTTTACATAGCCTCATCTGAACACTCGGAAAGTTGGGAGAATTCTCGACAGTTGCGCAAACCGTAGACTGTGTCTCGGGTTTGCATAACTGTCTTGAATTCTCCCAACTCCCCCTCGTGTTTAGATGAGGCTATGTAAACACGGAAAAAGTCTCTGTACTAAATCATTAAGCAATAGAAGTTCTATTGCTTAATGATTTAGAACACATCATCTCTGATTTATTAAAAATACTTACCTCCAGTGAGAACTTAACTGATCAGAGTAAAAGGTAATAGAAAAATAGATTTTAAAAATATATGTACGCGGCATGGCTTTACGGTGGCTTGAACTCGTTTCTCGTTCAAGGTTAAATATTCTTTTGAGTTTTACGTTTGAAAGCGAGGCCAAGAGGACCAATTTGCAATCAAACAAAATAATAATAAAATGGCGGCCATTTTGGAATAAGGTCTATGTCTTATGATTAAAAACTGAACAAAGCATATCTGATTTGCAGCGTTTTCATTGGCTCGCCGGACACAGGCTATCAGTTCATATACCTGCTGTACCTAATATGGTCAAGGAACGCGTCAGCAATAAAGCGAGCTGAAAACATTTTTGCAGCTCTGAGAAAAAATGGCCGACAAAAACCGTTTTGGATCGAAATTGTTGGAAGCAGAAATCGATG
>NC_090886.1:50346929-50354429 GCF_036669925.1 Montipora capricornis
ATATGAAAAGGGTGTGGTAGTACTGGTCGGAATGGCGCTTAATTTGCGGGAGAAAATGAAGATTTATATTCAAGTGCTGACATTCTTCGTAAAACTACAAATTTGCCTTTTTCACGTTGTTGTTTTGCTGACGACGGCAAAGAAATGGACAAAAGTGAAAAACGCACGTGCAGAGCGTGCAAAGCTATTCTTTTTGACCGTTAAATATGCAAATTTGTGACGTTCTCGATACGTACCGTCGCCGTTGTTGTCGCTTAAGTTCCCTACTAGGGAGCTTAAGCAACGACAACGGCGACGGCAACGAGAACGTCACCTCAAAATATAAATTTGCGTTATTTTAATCGCCTCGTGCCTATTTCAACGTTTTTAATATGACAAGGGTGTGGTAATTCCTCAAAAATGACACCAGTCGGAACGGCACTCAATTTCGGGGACAAAAGGAAATTTTTTTCTCAAGTGCTGACGTTCTTCATAAAACCATGAACTTGGCTATTTCACTTTGTTGTTTTGCTGACGACGGCAAATGGACAAAAGTGAAAAACGCACGTGCAGGGCGTGCAAAGCTATTGCTTTTAACCACTAAATATGCAAATTTGTGACGTTCTCGTTGCCGTCGCCGTTGTCGTTGCTTAAGCTCCCTACTAACACTCGTGTTACTCACTTCCTCTCTTTCAGCCCGCATCTTGGCCAGAGCTGCGTTCTCGCTTCGGAACTTTTCAATCTCAGTTTCAAGTTCTTTTAGTTTCTGCCTGACTGCGACACTCTGAACAGCTTCGACGGGCGAATCGTCTTTCTTTTCGTCTCCAGTTCGATTTTGGGGCGCATCATTTGCTGGCTGTTTTCTGCCACTTTGCTGCTAGAAAAACGCAAAGGTGTTAGTAGTAAGTAGGTGCCTTGCTAAGTAGTCATTGATCAAAGCGTAATACACATCTTTTGAATACCAAACGGAAAAAAAAAGGTGAATAACTAGGACACCTTTTCCCGCGCTTTGGGCTGGCTGCCTGCAATCGTTTTGAGTGCTGATTGGTTATCTTGATTGTCTATTTCTGCTGTGATTGGCCAAGGCAAATTTGGGGCTGTTTAAGGAAGCTTTAAAGCAAAGGAAGACCGTTGAGGACAAAACAATTTCCGTTTCGTTTACAAGCGATAATTTCCTTTGGGATTACGGTTTATAAAAAAAATCGGTAGAGCGAAGTTGCTGAACGCCTGGCTAGCTGCTGTCATATTCCTAGTGCAAAAGTTCCTAGTGCAAAGATCCTTCGAGTGGAATAGTTTACTTCCTTGCAAAAGGAACCTCTTTTATTACAATAGACACCAATGACATTCCAGGTGAGCTTTCGCGGGAAAGAGATTTTTCTCAAGAGTGAACGCAGCGAAGGAGTGAAATATTTTTCAACACTCGAAGAAAAATTTCGTATCTCCGCACGGCCATGTAATATCTTCTATATCTTTTAGGTGAGAGGATCCTATCCTCTTAAAGGTCCACACACTGGGGCAAAGTACAACTTTTTGCGTGTAAACGGGATACAGAAAACAAATATTGCTTGAATGATTGACCTTCTAGGATCTTGCTTTCATCATACAAACATACCCTTAGTTTGGCTTTACAGCTTAAAGACAGACGACAGAAGCGGTAACGAGAAAACCAAAAAGTCATCAAATCTGATTGGCTAAAACAATAGCTTGGAACGCTCTGCACGTGCGTTTTGAATTTTGGTGCATTTTTTTGCAGTTCTCAGCTAAACAACGACGTGAAATGACCAAAGTTGGTCACTGAAGCTAATTTATCAATTCTCTTTTCCAGATCAAACCAAAGGCAGTTTAACGTAAAGACAGTTAATGCACAATTTCAGAACGACTTGGGACAATAGCCTCATGGTATAAGTAATGTCGATAGTTATTTATGTGGTCTCATCGCTGATTAGTCAATTAGAATCTTATCTTTCCAAGTCGACCACTCATTTTGAATGACGCCCCACTGAGATGAAGGAGACAGGGCCTAAAATAGTACCATTAGCAGACGAAATTACAAAGAAAGCAAGCATTTACTCTTGCAATACTCCAAACACCCTTAATCCTAGTCCTTCTGGGGTTCGACCTCGCGACCTAGCGCACGAAAGGCCGCTGCACGCTCCACTGAGACAACTTTCCGGGGAACGTTGGGATTAAACAAGAAAGGTAACTAAATTTCCGTCGGGTTCTTACATTGGCTTTTACTTTCGGCTTCAATTGAGGAAATAGCTTGGTGACAAGAGAAGACGTTGGTGGTGTCGAGGCCATCACACCATCACCTTCATTCTCCAAAACCTGGTCAAGTCTAGCAGTATTACTTCCCTTTTGACGCACCGGTGGGGTGGAAGTCACAAGAGGAAAGATATCACTTATAGTAACATCGCTATCATCATCATCGTCATCATTAAAATCATCATCATCGCCATTTTCCATGTTCTTCGCGATGCCTTTTGCTTGCTTCTTAATTTCACCCCACGCTTCTTCGTCATTGAAGTCATTGTCCAATGATGGTGACGAGTTTGGATTGAAGTGTGATGACACTACAACAACAAAGAAAAATAGGGGGCTTTACTACAAATTGATGTAGTCCTTACGCAATTAAGTCGTTTCTTCTATGAAATGATGCCAACTCGCGATTTTCCATTGATTGGCCTTTGAACGGTCAAAACTTTGCTTAAAAGTTGCCTTTGAAAAGTAAAATCTCTGGCCACTTTTTTTAGCCGTTAAGAAGCAAAACGAAAAGCAACTATGATGAAATGCGAATTTGTCTCGCACCTATTTCCCACAAGGAAAGGAAAGGAAAGGAACTTTATTTAAGTGTCTAGTCGTTCTAGCGCTGCAGCGCTAATTGGGGACACTGTAAACTGAAATGAACAATGAAAGTAAATCAAGTCAAATGTTGCGCAGGATACAGACATCAGTTCTGTCATTTGGTTGGTTCCTCTAAAATTCTCCGAAACTTCAGTGCTATTAGCCTGGAGAGATTTTTCCGGTTTCATCATTAATTTTATAAATCAAACTGCTTTAAAACACTCTAGTTTCTACCTTTTCCCCACTTGTTCAAATTTGCTTGATTCGAGTTCTCGTCGCCACTTTCTACTTCCAACACACTGTCCAGCGTCATTTCCTTCAGCGTGATGTCACTGCCTTCACTGTCACTATCTGCCACAGAAACAAAACTTCTGAGGGGAGTTAATATCGTGGCATATAAATAAAACACAGGAATGGTATGAAAACGGCATTTCAGTTTAAGAAATTGCTTATTCCATAGTTATAAAGGTAAACAGAAGTGTAAGTAATATTGTCGACAACAGCTTATTATTTTACACATTTCATAGAACATTAACAGTGGATCCTTGCAGGAGTTGTATCACAAATTAAGAGACGAGTGGAGGCAACCTGCTGTTTTTCTTTTGGTTAATAAGTTAAAAGCCTTCTTTTCTCATATAAATTGTCTTTGTTTTCTGCTGATCACAGGCCATTTAAGCCCCTCCCCCCACCCCCCTGGCTTTGGCTACCAATGTATATTTTCTAATGTATGATGAACAATAAAATATATGTATAACCATAAGGGCTGATTGAGACAGGAGGCAAATTTGACCTTTTACAAAGAATATGTGTAAGCAACGGTGAACCATACACACAAAATTCAAATATTACTGTTTCACCACTTTGTTGTGCCTTACATTGTTCCATCCGTCCACCACGAAGAGTGCGTGACAGTAATATACAACACGTACTTACATCCTAGACCATACGCATGAAATAAAATCTTGAATCTTATGCACTTTGAAATTTAGTCCTGGCAATAGCATACCACATCCTAAACAGTAAAAACAAGCCAATTACCATGGTCACTCAGCTCAGGATCGGGATGGTCAGCTGACGAGTTAACTTTACCATCTCCACGACCATAACCCGTGTCTACTAATCTTGGCATTCCTCCAGGACCTGCAAAAAGAACATTGAGATGAAAACACTCAGTGCGACTTATGAAAGATCCATGCAAACGTGCTAGACATGAGATGTAAAATAAAAGAAAAGTCGCTTCAAGTAGTTATGCATACTAATTCTCGTAACCTTTAAACACTATAAAAGCTAATTTTCCCTATTGACGCAAGCATCAGCAGACGCAACAATAAATACCTTGTTGTTGAGTTGAGTGTTTTGTATCAATGATCAACTGTTTATGTTGCTTATGCTTTCGCTGGTGTTGCTAAGCAAAAATCAGTCTACTTGTTGGCCCTGTAGGGACATATTTTATGCAAGTGCCTTAGGGTGGGGAGAATCATTGTAGAATGCTTACTTTTCTTGTTTACTGCACTTTGTTCTTGGCCAAAGCGCTTGCCACCCTGTGCATTGCCTCTCGCTTTCGCCAGAACCCTGACCACAACCGATGAATTGGAAGAGAAAGATGCATTTGCAGCAGCTTGTTCCAGGAGCTCAAATTCTTCTAGTTCTTCTTCTTCAATCTGGACATTATAAAGCAAAATGATGTATGTAAACTGTGTGTAGCAACCAGTCAAAAAACAATAGAGCACTGTATTGTCACTAATGTCCGCCCAATTTTGACATGAGGTCCAAAGTGTCCCTTTAAGTCTGAGACTTTGCTACCAATAGACCTCTTAAGCTTGTATGTGTATGTCATGAGCCGTCCTCGATTAGCTTGACAGGAACTAGTGGGTTTAGTGTGTAATTTTATGCTCTGTAACTTTAATTGTAATAACGTTGTTGTTGCTGTTGTCGATGATGCCTTTTGACTGCGTCAAACAGTTTTCTTGTTTCACTGTAGTTGTCCACTGGGACCCATAAACAGATTCTGTGTTAAAGAGGCATACTGTAGCTAATTAAGGTGCCATTAAAAGATTTCTGTATCACCATTCTATACACACAGTAATTACTGTAACTCCAGAGCAAAATGCTTTCCCAAACAGATTTCTTTTTTCTTAGGCTTTTGACACCAACAACAGTTTACGAATGCTTGAAAATAGCAGTTAGACCTTGATTATTTAAGAAAGTTTGACAATGTTCATGAATTCTCTGTCTACAGTACCTCTTGTTTCTCTTCCAGTTCTTGTAACCTCATTTGAAATGAAGCATCAATGCTGTTAAACAGTCCTGGTGGGTTACCAGTGGATTCTGCTCTTGAAAAGGCACTACTGAAAGTTGAAATCACATCATTAAGTTTCAGTAGGTGTTATACTGTAATTGACAGCTTCAATTACAGGAGTATTAAAAGAACAGGGACCTGTTTGTCAAGAGTCCCGAACCTTTTTGGGCCTATTCCGGGAGCCAAAATTCCCATTATATCAACACCGAGGTTTTTAGCCATGAAACTTTGCAATCCTTTTGGTTTTTCATGTTAAAAGATCAGCTTTTCAAAACAAGCGGATTGCAGTTTGACAACTGGCTTTTCGGGCCTGAAAAGTTCTCGGGACTTTCAAGAAACAGGCTACACGACACCAAGGAATACGACATTGAAGAAATAACGGTGGCAAGAGTAGAAGGGTCCCAACCCCACCACTAAATTCCACACTACCACCCCACTCTACAAAATGTCACTTGCATGGAGACACAGCTTTCAGGATTTGGAAGCACTTCTGACTTACAATGCAGAAAATGGCTCTAAATAATTATACACGTCAGTAGGAAAGGAGAATTTGCAGCCCCTTTTGCAACCCAACAAATCCTCCCCTGATAACAGCCATAGAAAAGAAAAGGGCCAATCCACATAAATTGTTTATTGGACATCATTTTAATGTCACTGGATGGATAAATTAATTCAATTGACATTTTAAAGTGATTTTAACAGCGATAATGACGATGATGACAACGTTTATGATAATCATGACAACAAAATAATGATGTTGATGATGATGTTGATGATGGACATCTGTTCATGACAATAATTTATTTTTCACACCATCACAGCTGAATACAACCTACATGTAGTAAGGAATCCTTGTTACCTTTGCGTCACTGGTTTGGGTTTATCGGGCAGCACTGCTTTTCCTCTCCCACTAGGGGCCTGTGTTTTTGGAGCAATAGATTCTTTTGACTGCTTTCCCTTGCTGAATGTAGTTTTGTCAGTTACACCAGTTGGCACTTGAGGACTTTTTGAGGCTATTTTACGAGTTACCTGCCACACATTAAAGTTATTTCGATATGAACCTTGCATAATATTATTTCTCAATCCCTACTGACTGGAGGGGTATCAAGTTTGGATTAATTCATCTTGGCTTGGTGGTTCAAAAGGTGTATAATGCTATGCACTGGATAAAACACTATTCAGGGGATAAACTCTAGCAAAACCAATTGAGTTATCCAGTGGATAGCGCTATCCACCCTTCGCGCAACTGGGCTCTGCATAATTACTGGTGGTTACAGTGTAATTGTCTTTCAAAATTCAGCCTTCATTCATTGGAACCTTACTAAGTAATTCACTTTGCAGTTTTGGATTGGACAGTCCAAAATAGTTTTGACAGTAGTGATTTTGTAAGGTATAAATCACTATAATAAATTTCCCGCAGTTGTATCATCAGGCTGGTTGTTTTGTCTGTTGTTAGTCTATGAATTTGACCCTGAATATTAAAAAGTTCTAGGAAAAATTACCTAGTATTAGGTTTCCTGTATACTCAAATGATTACATTATTGAACAAAGACATTAAACCATTGCCCTTGTTTGTTTATCTCCTTTACTGTAAGCGGACTAGGCAAAAATGTTTAATTTGTGTAGTTGTAGACTCGCAAAGAATAGGGACCTTTCAGCCTTCTCAATATATTTTTGGGGAGCAGGTCATAAGGAAAGTGGAGACGGTTTTGGTGCTAAAGGCACCCAAGTGAGTACCCAAAGGACGCAATCTTCTAGGGGGATCTGGGGGCATGCTCCGCTAGGGAATTTTTTAAATTTAGACAGTCACAGATGCAATTTAGTGCCATCTAGGGGATTTAAAGTGACAAAATTTCACATATGGAATTGACACTTGCATGGAGTCTGATAAAAAATACTGGAATGTTTAATAGTTAAATAAACATTTTCATGTGAGCGACGCAAAAAAATATTGCGGATGCGAATTTGTATGTCAAACAAGCTTTTTACAAAGCTTTTATAATATCTCCAGTGACTTTATGTTAGAGCTAAAAAATGTGTTGTGTCTGACTTTTTCTGACTGGAAGGAGATGGTCAAGCTTTCTGAGGAGGCGGCTCATTGAGCCGTCGACCGGCCGGTTTTGAGAAGGCTGACCTTTAGATCGGAGGACAAGGACGACTACCAGTGGGTGTTTTCCATTCTGAAGACGCACACTTCGATAAATGTTGCCCTCCAAACCTTGTGCGCATGCTCAGAACGGAAAACTTTAACTTGTAGCAGTCCTCATCCTCCAATCTTAAGGTCCCTAATGTACACTTTCTCATCACAAAAGAGCCAGGCAATGGATTGACCACACAGGTTTTAAGCCCCATCCCTCACCACCCAGACAAAGACATCC